>NW_028145186.1:372530-552226 GCF_050947405.1 Trichoderma evansii | reverse complement strand
TAAAAAAATATTTACCCAATTATTTATTAGACTTTCAAATAAACGGAATGGTATAAATTTATTATCCCCAAAAATACCCTTGAAACCTATATCACCCCCCCCCCCCCCCCCAAAAAAAAAAAAAAAAAAAAGAGAGAGACGGGAAGTCGGTGGTGAGGCAAACGACGTATAAGTGAGACCGAAGGGCAAGAACAGGCTGATGATAAGTCAAAATGCAGAGGCAAATGCAAAGGCAGAGACAATGATGCTCCAAGAGCTAAGCAACTTGAAAAGAGTGCTGTTGGAGGCAAAGGCGTGGAGAAAAAGATGGCGATCAAGTTTCTTGGAGAGTCAAGCGATTCATCGACACTCACTCGGGACAAGGCTAGGTCTTTATACTTGAACATATCGAAAGAGAAAGACAGCAAGCAAAAGGCAAGACCAACTCAGGGCGATACAGCCATGCTCGGGGCTTTCAGTCCGTTCTGCACGAGTATCTGCATCTTTCTCTATCTTGTCCTTGCAATAGTCGCTCATTTGACCACTTGTTTCCACTACCTCGCACTATTAGCCCATCAGAATAGCAGCTCTAAGCAAGGGAGAAGAACGCCTCTTCCGAAAATCAGGCTGCAACTCGCTACTATTCCCCTTTCCTTGGCAAAATACAAATTTTCTTTTTTCCTTTGTACATGCAAAGTGCAACCGTATCCACAGGAGCTCGAGCCGAGCAATCAGGGCATTTTCCGATAGGGCAAAGGAAAGTAGGTCTCCAGTTGACCCTCAAACCCCCATGCCCACGATCATTGATTCGCCCGGTCGTGGATCAATCAGTCGCCTCATTTTTGAAGTACGACTCCACCCCCCCACGACGTGGTATTGAAACCGGGATTTCGTTTCCTTGGTCCAGATATGTTCGTGGGCTGTAGTGGCCACAGGCAACCAGGGAGAGCTGAAGGCCAGGGGCTGTAGTGGCCAAGGATTGAGACCGGGGTGGATATCTTACTCGCCCTGGTCTTCGTAGTACATAATAGCGCCAACGCTCAAAGATCAGGGTAAGGAACGATCGCCCGGGAACAACCGCGCTTGAATCCACCCAGCGTGAGGAAGTGATTTTGTGGTTCGTGGGGGAAAAGGCAAATAGCCTATTCGAATTTGATCCTGATTATACCACAAGTTACGCCATCTCCAAGGCTCTTTTCCTTGCTGAGATAACTTTTGTCAAATAGGTCTTTTTTTAACCCCTCTCTGGCTCAGCTCCCCTCTTTTGTCTGTCTGATTCGAGCAGCAGACAGCCAGGATAATGCATGGCGTAAAGCCAGGGAAATGGAAAAGGCATTCCGTAAAAGAGCAAACAATGGCAAACAAGCGCAGCCTATGCAGGGCGTGCATCAAATCCACAAAGAGTTTAGCATAGCGCGAATCCTTCCAGTGCACCCTCTCATGATTTTTGCTTTTTTTCTCCTTGTGCCGAAGCCCGATCTCACTGGTTGCCGCCGATTGAGCCTGTATGGGGCGATGCTGAGACTGTGAGAGGAGGAGCTGCCCGAATCAGTGTTGTAGTAATATTACCTTACAGCAGTAGGCAGTAATATGTACTTAGTATTATGCTTGAGCTAGAAATTAGCCCATATACTGATGCGGAGTAGTGCCCCATACCCCATAACTCAGAACTTACTCCATAAAAACTTACTCCAGACGAACGATGAGGGGCTCAAGGCCACAAACTGGCTGCTGACGCTGGAATGACAAACCAGCGGGTTTGGAGTCGGCAACTACGAGAGGCGAACAGAGTTGTGTATAAGATCGGACTAATGCTTAGAATATCGCTACTGTTCTGTAGTACTGCTGCTTATTCTCTGAGAACGAGCGATTATTTAAACAGCGTTGAGGAGCAGTCATCGGCCGTATTCGTAATTGCTGTGCTTGTCGTAATCCGTACAACTTATCAGATAGCTAGTGTTTTCACGTCAGTTCAATATCCAGGTATTACAACAGTTCCGACGACAGCCACGTCGACAATACGTGCTGTACATTTCTCGGCAGTATACGACAAAGTAGTGCATAGTACAGTTGCAATCTCTCCGCTTGCTCCCTGTCTCACCGATTTCGTTTCGGCTCATTTACGCAGCATTCAAGCAGCCATGGCACCCTCTCAGTCCGATAACAACCAGGAGGCTGCTATCCCCACCCCTCCGCTGCTGGACCTTACCATTGACAACATCACCCAGAACGTGGTGCGAATCAACTCCCAGAGCGGCGATGCACGCCTCAGCTACCTGATGGAGCGGCTAGTGACCCATATCCACGATTTTGCGCGGGAAACACGCCTCAGCACACATGAGTGGATGGCGGCCATCCAGTTCCTAACTCAGACGGGTCAGATTAGCAGCGACGTTCGCCAGGTATGATTTGATGAGTGCTACTGTATCATTAATCTGCTCGATTCTGTTTGTTTCCTCTTTCCCCTCTCTCTTTCCTCGTTTCATTTTGCTTTCCTTTTTTGTGAATAACCAATATTGAATCCTACACTACGAAGTATGCAGCCTGTTTACGGCTTGCAGCATTGGATTGGCACCCATGCCCTTGTTTTTTCTCCTCGTTCCATTCCCATTCTCCCTCTCCCTGCTTGCCCAAGTTCCCACTCATTCTTTGCTTCCGATATCCACGCACCTGACTCATCTTCTTTTCTTTTTCCATGGCTGTACACTTTCGGTGACAATCACGCCACACATGTTTCAAAGCTGCTGTGATTTCTCATCAGCAACGGAAAAAAGTGGTTGGCTGAGCTAACATTGCATCTTCCAAGGAATTTATCCTGCTCTCCGATGTCCTAGGCCTGTCCATGCTGGTTGACTCCATTGACCATCCCAAGCCACCAAATTGCACAGAAGGCTCCGTACTGGGGCCTTTCCACACGCACGATGCACCACATCTGCCCATAGGCTCGTCCATGAGCACAGACGCTGCGGGAGAGCCTATGCTCGCATTATGCACGGTCCGCGACTCGTCAAACCGGCCAATTGAAGGCGTCAAGGTCGACATCTGGGAGACGGACTCCTCAGGCCACTATGACGTGCAGTATTCCACCAGAGAGGCGCCAAGCGAGCGGTGCATTATGACCAGCGACGTGGACGGCAGCTTTTGGTTCAAGGCCATCAGGCCTGTAAGCTATCCAATCCCGGAGGACGGCCCGGTAGGCAAGCTGCTGGGGCGACTCAAGCGCCATCCATGGCGGCCAGCTCATATGCACTTCATGTTTGAGAAGCTAGGCCTGGACCACTTGATAACGTAGGTACCAGTACTCTTCTGCACGGCACTCTCCTGTGTGGGCATGATTTCGCGCCCCGTGTTCCTGTCCTCGTCCCCCCACCACGTCCATCTAATAAGCATAATGCCCATTAAAGCAATGATAACCGAGCAAGAGTGGGCTCAACAACTAGTGCCACTACGAGCAGCAGTAACTAATATTGCAATTCGCTGTGATAGGACCCTGTTTCTCCGTGGCGACAAGTACGAGACATCCGATGTCGTTTTTGGTGTCAAGACGAGCCTGGTTATCGACCTGGACAAGGTTGACAAGGATACGGCGATCAAATACGGAGTGCCCGAGGGAGCCTGGTTGCTCAGGCACAACTTTGTCTTGGCCAGCACCAGGGAGACGGAGGAGCTGAGAGACAAGAATGCCATGGAAGCGATGGAAAGATTGGGGCTGAAGAGCAAACTCATTGACCACCTGCCTGTACCTGATTTGGATTAAGCTGTGATGGACCACACGCAATCCCTTGGAACCTCCATGTATTCCATAATACGTGGCGCTTTGTGCTCGGGACTGGATACTCATACTTGGTGGATGCAGCTGGCAGTGAATATGACAGAAACATCAGAATGGAGCATCAGTGGCTCCGCAGGAAAAATATGAATTGATGAATATACCACAAGTCTGCACGACCTACTGTTAGAAAAGCGCCTGCTAAAATCAGTGACCTCTTGGGCCTGACTTGATGAGCTTTGCGACGTTCTCGTAGTAACCACCCGTGCCGCCGTATTTGTCAACAAGTGCTGCCACGTCTACCTGCGTCTCGTGTCCATCGCCCCCTATTGTTCGTGTTCTCCCTAGCAAGCAGGTGTTTCTCGTGCTGGGAATACGTAGCATCTCAATCTCGACCTTCCAGCTGCAATCCTCTGCAATCCTAGACACCCAATCAACTAGTGACGCGTAGGTTGACTTTGCCTTGGACTTGTCCCTTGGAGGGGGCGCGCGGAACTTTTCGCCAGTCAAGTTATGGCTGCAGCAGGGGATCATGATAAAGGGACACCTCGATGAAGCGGCCAGTATCGGCGTCCAGGGGGTCAGCTCGTCGGCATGGTTGGAGATGATGAAGGTACCTGGAGGAAAAGCCCCGTCGTGTATGACCCCGTCGCGCAGCAGTAGGTCGGTTTCGGGTTCAGCCTCAGCCTGATCGCTCGCTTGAGCTTGACCGCTTGTTGATGCTATCGTTGTAACGATGGATGGAAGCAGTAGGCGCTCTTCCAGAGAGAAACCAGAGGGTGAGGCATGCCCCCGCGTTCTATACTGAGCCCAAGACTTGCGTTCTCTCGCGTCAAATCCCCAGCCAGAGTAGCCTTCCCGTGTCAGCAGAGCTACCAGTAATCCATTCCCACAGCCGATATCAACGAAGCCAGGGAAAGTAGTGGTGTCCTTGGGATACATGTCGTTCCATAGCTCGATCAGAAAGGCGGCTATTCCCAAATCTTCAAAGACGTGTTTGGTCGGATCCGTCTTTTCGGCCCACGAGTCAACCATTTGGCGAGCATACTTGCTCTTGAGAAGTGCGTATCGATTCTGGAACCTGTCTTGGGGAATGACCAAGTCATGATTAACTCTTTTCACATAGCCCTGAACAGCTCCATGACCGTGTTTGTCGAGAACCTCGAGAAGATGATATGCTGTTCGCTGTAACTTTGTGTCGCTGAGGGGATGCTCTGGGTAGGGGAGGAAGTGAACCGATATGGTGCCTCGGCCTTGTCCATCCCACTGGTGAAGATGTGCAATACCACGAACCTTGGGGTGATAAAAGGGGAGACTGTCGGCCGAGGAGGCATGGGGCATATATATGACGAGAGTAGAATGAGAAACAGCAGCAGCAAGGTCCTTTGCTTGTAAGCCGTCCTGTGCCGTGTCTTGTGCCGTGGCATAGAAGGCGCAGGTCTGCTCCAGGGGCTTGTCTCTGCGCTCATTTCTGGGGATGAGTCTGCGGACGAGGGTGCGGATGAGGGCCATGCCGCGGATCGATACGGCAATGGGGCTGACCACGGGAGGTTGCCGAGAGACGCCGCCAGAGTCTTGATTGTCGGCATCAGCACCAACAGAGCTATTGCTATTATTGGTTATAGCTGATACAGTTGTCGTGGCACTACCACAGTCACTGCTGCTGGTGATGGTGCTACTCCTAGCCTGCTTCTTCTCGTCATACAAAATATCGGCGCGAAACAGCCAGCTGGAGTTGAGATTCGGGTTCTTGATGAGATCCATCATCTTGTCTTCAAAAACACCTGGCCCGAAGGTACAGGCATGGCTGTAGATGGGCACCCACACACCGTTGGCGGTATCTTCCTCTTCAACAAGGGGCGGAGACCCCAGCGGGATCTCTTGTGGTTGAAACACCATGCGGAATGAACAAAAATGGCAAAGATGCCTGATTCTTCAGCTCTTGCCCGATTGAGATTAACTGCGTTTGGGCTCTTTTCTCGTGTTATCCCACAAGTCAAACGTGGCTGAAAATCTTCACTGGAACTTGATCTGATGAATCAGATTTTTTTTTTTGAGCGACCCCTCCAAAGCTAGCTCACCCGGCCAGTAGTGTTGCGCCCCTCCATGGTCTGCGCCAGTACGCCAGCCAGATCCCACTCACTCGGACCGGCCCGGGGTCAGCTAGGACTTCTTCTTCTTGCCTGGCCAAGCAGGGAGCTGCGCGAGGTATGAGGTTCGATTAATACGACTAGTGCTATTACTATCAGCTTGAGCTTGTGAGTTTTCGATCATGTTACTTACTGGTCAAGTACCTGCTTTACTAACAGGTTGTCGACGTAGACTGTTGAGATGGCTGCCCACTCCACTCCGGCAAAATGGCGTCCCGGGCTCTTTCGAATAACGGACTGCCCCTCTTCTGCTCCGTCGCCCTGCTCCATCTAAACGGAAAGACAAAAGTCGACGCTTCGGATGTAGGGAGACATTTCCCCGGAGAGGGCCCGTCGACATGAAGATTCGCTTGAGCTATCGGTCCATTTCTTCAGCGCCATCTCCAATAGGAAGCAATTCCGGTGCTTCGTCATGAAGAAAGACGCCAAATACGCGGACGCGGATGCAACTGGCAGCTCCCGCGAGTGATGTATCCAATCCACAACGCTGCCATCTCAAAATTACCTATTGGATTGCTGCCGGTGCGTCAAAAGGCGGGTATCTCAAGGGTCTGGTTTGAGACCGGCGAAGAATTGAGACAGGAAATCATGCAAATGACTGCAAGTCGGATGTTGTTTCATGATGCAAAATATGGAGAGTCTCAGCAGATCTGCCTGAATTGGGAGACGTTTTGGCAATGTCTGCATAAGCATATGTATGCTCGCTTGCTCTTGCCAATCACAACTGCCTTCTGGCGTAGGTCTCTTGCCTCTTGAAGAATCCATTGCATGATTTTTGCTTTTGCTCTCGCCAACCAAAACGAGAAGCCGCGATTTGATCTTGACGGTGCTGCATGGAATTGGAGCCCTCAACACGTCTCCTGCTAGTTGAACAACGCACCTTCCACTTTCCTGATAACGGCTTCCCTTCCCACTGGCGAGACTCGAACATGAGCTCACTTTCTCCTGAGTCAGGCGCCATCACTGCTACCTACCTACCAGTAGTTATTTGTGATTTATGATTTATGACCTAAAGAGTGTTGTATTCTTTTCCCCTCACGATGGCTTCTCATCCCACTAGAAGAGTTTGGAAGAAAGAGGGGGTTCAGACAAATATGTCATGTATATTTTAAGGAGGTCGCTGCGCCCCCCCGTTCAGTTCGTAAAATTTGTAGTAAATATTTCTTTTCAGCTTCATTCTTTACAATTTCTTTTCTAAAAGATGGATCCTTATGAGCTCAAGAAGGCTTTCTGTATGTGCTTTTGTCTCTTCATCAATAAGCAACTCATATCTAACTTGGTGATTTTATAGCATAACCGACTTCTTCTTACATCCCGCAGAATGAAAAAAGAGGGAGAAATGTACCGAGTTGGTTAAGCGACATTCGTCTATTAAGAACGATACAATAGCTCCCATATAATCTCCTGTCGGGCTCATGAGGACCTATCTTTTAATGTAATACAATTGCAGGCAATCTTTCTTTCTTTCTGTATTTTTCTACAGCTTTATCCTTTATTCTTTTTCTTCAAAGGAGGAGTCTTCATGATGCTGACAGAGCTCAGGTACGTGCTATGGTGCTCTCACTGACAGCCAACTTCCTGATTAATTTATTAGAAATACCTATCTTATCTTCTGGAAGAGATAGATATGTCTGATGGATTACAGAGGATGTTCAGTATTAATGAGGACATGAAAGCGCGTACGTGAGCTCTGGCAGGATCCTGAAGATGGCTTGCTTTGGAGTATAAACACACACACACAACTCCTCTGTTCTCTTCAGCTTGTATGTGTTGGAAAAGAAATCGCCATAAGGCAGGGCAAAATTGTTTGTGACAATTAACTGATTGTCTAAAATTTAAATATCGGTTGATTGACTAGTTGATTGGTCATTGGGTACAAGTGTCAATGAGCTGAGAGTATGAGAAGGCCATGAGACTCGGCCATGATGCAATCAACTAGCGCGTCTACTGCCGCCAACATCGCCGGTTCTCATGGCCTCAGCATACCCTCAGCCCGCCGACGCTTTGGTGCAGGTTGATAGCAGTAGTTTACGATTAATTCATACAGAGGTTTATGATGATTGTGAGATCAGATACTCCAAAGCGATTATTGCCAAAGGAATCCATGCGTAGTTGCACTCCAGATGGTTGGATTATTCGTGCAAATGTGATGGCTCTGCTTGGCGAGTGTGCCCGTCCCGCCTCCAAATAGCAAAAAAAAAAAAAAAAAATGAGAAATAACAAACTATGGTGTAATGTTGACATCCACTGCCAAGCGATAATTCTGTTTCAAAGCATGCTGTGGCACATTGTCGCTGGTTCAACGGTGCGGAGTGATACTTGAGAAGGATCTCTCTGTTGTGTCGCCGTCCGCAGGAAGAGCCAGTGAATCAAAGGGGGTGCATCTTATCTCTTAGCCAGCAACTAAGATTATAGGGGAAGATGGACGAGCAAACAAGGATGTCCCGGCACTCCCAACATATGGCATGGTATGACCACAGCAGCGAACATCAAACACTACTGTTGCGTAAGGTTCTACAACAGCTGCGATTCTCCTGACTACTGCAGCCATCCATTACACCCATTACCTGTTAGCTACACGCAACTTCCGTACCTAACCAGGGATGCCTGAGTATGGGCGTTGTTTGCAAACCATTCAGCCGGTTGTTGACATGAAAGAGCATTTCGTTTTATCACGCAGCGAATCACCCGATTTGTTTCGTACTCGGGTCGGACAAGTGGACGCCGTGCAAGCAAAACGGCCATAACGTCAAAGCAGTTTTTAGTCTGCTGCTAGAAAGTTAGCCAACGATGGGCTCTACAGAGATTCTTTGTTGGTTCTGTTTCCGTAGATAGCGTGAGGAAATGGCGTGGTTAGCGTGGATAGCAAGTGTGGGGAGAGGACAATGAGCTGGTGTGGATAGCGTGGGGTAAAAGCTCCGAAATTTGAAGAGGATCGGGGTTGGCCTTTGAGAAACATGTCGTGAATGTTTGCATCTGAATTCACTTCAATTGAACACCACCGGGATGGATAGCTTCTTGAAGAGAAGGAGAAGAATAAAACCAAGTATCCATAGTGTCATATTAAATATATGGCCGCTCATCTGTCGCTGAGAATGGCAGTATCCTCTATAAGAACCTCGGCTCCCCGCCAACGCCGTGCCAGTGGCCACGCTTGCGAGTGCCATTTTCTCGAATACAGATCACGCCACTAAAATGATCTAAAGCTCACACGATAACTTTTTTGTCCCTGTTGATTACCTATCGGCGTAACCAGTGGGTAAGAAGAGTAGCTTTCTGCTACTCAATCTCTTCGAAACCAATCGCAAAATAATGCACATAGTCCAACCCAAACACCAAGCTAAAAGAAAAGAGCACAAATTGATGGCGTCGGAAGTCTAGGTGTTAGTCGTCAAGCAGATCACTGGTATCCCTACTTTCTCTCATTTGTTGTTGGTAGTTGGAGAATATCGCCTTCATCTTCTGCACAAGAAAGCCGGTGATTCCCTCCAAGTTCAATTGGGGCGAAAAGATACCCATTTGCTCCAAGTCCACAATGACTATTCTATCCCCCACCAGATGAAAATTGTCAAGTCTCATGTCGTTTTGGTAGTGGCCCAAAGCAGCCACTGTAGAGATTGTGTGGCGAAACAACTTTTCGACGGCGGGAGCAATCGACTCGTCATCTTCATCAATGTCGGCCATGCAGATGCCGCCAACATCTGACAAGATATGGCTTCGAACGCCTTCAAATTCGGTGGTCCCGAGGTATTGTGGGATATAGGTGCCCTGTAATGATTCCAGGGCTCGATAGAACTTGATTTCAGCGTGGAATTCATTCTCCCAATTTGGCTTTTGCGTCTTTAGCACGATATTCCGAGGGAGGTACCATTCCGGAAACCATTTCTGTAGATGATGCTGTGTGAACTTGGGACAAATAGATAAAGCAGAAAAGACAATTTTATCGATCCACTTGGGCTGGATCGTCAAACGGCGAACATTGCGATGCTTGGAGTTGTAGACTTCCCCGATACCTGTAATCGAACGCGTGCGAAGCCAAAACGTCTAATTCAAACAGGTGATATCGTTAGCAAAGTATAAAAGTAAATAGCTGCGTATTCTCTCTCAGGTTGACCCACGACTGTTTCCACAGGCCTAGGAGGTGAGGCTGCTCGCTCCCGATACAATCCGGGTGGGATTTCAGACATTGGGCTGGCAAGCCTGCCAAGATGCAGACACGCAACGAGATGGCCAGACAGGGGGATGAGAATTAAACAACGCCAGAAGGGAATTGATGCCCAAAAACTGAATTATTGAAGAGAAAAGAGTTGAAAGGAGAGGAGGAAAGAAAGGGAGGCAAGATTTAAAATTAACCTTCGGGCTTGTGTAACGGCAGGCGAGTTTATACTTGAGGAGTGCAGGTGGCTTGCCAAGCCAATCGCCCGCAACGTCAGACACCGATGACGGTGACCAAACAACGAAGCTTATCGATATGCAAGCTGCAGGAACAAGCAACTTAAATGCGCGGCTCAGAGCTTAGTGGTTCGCATCGTCATAGCTCTAAATATATGTTTGCCCCTTGAGCCGTCCAGGTGTGCGCTAGCAGAAAAGCCAAAAAAGCCAGACGGCACAAGCCGAGCGAGCAAGATAAAGCGTGATATCATAGATAGATATATGCAAGATGCTACTAATATCACATGAGCTTTGAGTGGTACAAGTCTCTAGAATCTGTCTGATGCGGTGTCGTAAAAGATCTTTTTGGTTGCGTAGAAAAACAGATCGAATCGATAATAAGGAGAGATAGCACGGCCAGGCTCGGGCTGGGATGGACGATTCGATATTCTTAAAGTTCGCTGAGCCCCAAAAAAGGCCCCATAAGAAGAAACGTATCTATGCTCTGGTTAGGGCATAGAGAAGAATCGTCTCCATACGATCCAAGTGTTTCGCTCTGTTTGCCGAGCACCAAATAATAGACTCTGAGATCACGCTAATATGGGCATGTATCGTCGATGGGAGTCGTCTCGCCCTGTCTTGGTCTTGGACTTGTCTCGTCTTGTCTTGTCTTAACGGCGGTTGGCTGTTTCGTTTCGAATATCCACCCTGGAAATTATCTAAGCTGTTTCGAATATTCTGATAGAATCGTATACTCCTAAAAGCACTGGAATTTATTGTAGGGATGAATCTCGATGGGCAAAGACCATGACAACGATATCGGAGTTTTCTGTCAAGCCACCCATTAAAATTTGGACGATCTTGATCCGCAATGAGAAGTATTCCAGAGCCAGCCGAGATCGGCTAAAGAGAAGAGACACATGTATCTCTCAGACAATCAAGGTTAACTTATTGTCATCCAGAACACTCTCGCTATCAATGACAGATTTCCTGTCAGACTTCGAACCGCATGTCACAAGCAGCATAGGCCGTCGTGTTTGGTCCAATAACCGCGAGAGCTTTTTTTGTGCGCTTCACTCTGAGAAAGATGGAACTGAGACAAATGAAAACACATGTATGAGCCGCGCAATACATTTCTCAGATGTTTCGGCTTTCACGGTTGCTAGCAGCTGGTCACATTCTACCATCACGTGCTCTAGGCAGCCTCAGCAGGCTGCCACCTAGGCCTTTGTAGTATTGGAGCTCTACGTGAATTTGGAACCCCCTAGAAAGAGAAAGAAGCAAGTGGAGGGGGAGAGAAAGGAAGAGATGAAAAGATGCCTCGTTAAATATTCATAAAATAAGAGTAACCATTTATCAAAAGTAGCCATAAACAAAGACGGCAAACAAACAAGATAGCGAAGAAAGGAAACAGGCAGACAGAGAAGAGAAGAAACACAAAGAAACACAAAGTAAAGAGACCACTTGGAGCCGGCAAGACTGGAGCATCATTTTCAAATCTATCCAAGTTTGCACGCTCTATATATCCGGAGCCCCAAAAACAAGGTCAGGTAAATAGTTGTAGCAGTAGTTGTCATAACCATCGGCCTCTAAATGGCCGATTCGATCTCTCCATCGAGACCCTATGTACATACATGAGAAAAAATAGGTGAGCGGCACGCAATGTTTTTTTTTTATGTGTATGCTCTCGCTCGCTCTTTCAAACAGTACTCCTTCAAGTAGCCCAGACAACGATAAAGGTCAGCCTTCTTAATAAACGCCTTTACACGCATCGCATCGCATCGCATCGCCGAAACAGAGCCAGCCCGTCGCTCTCCTACCACATATGACGATTGACTCAGGATATTGAGGACAGCCGGCACTCATATACACACTAGGCTGTTTGTGATATGCACGCGCATCAGGTGATGGCAATTGTCCCTCGAGGGATTCGCGTGCTGATTATAAATAAAAAACAAGACTAAAGAAATGAGAGAAAAAAAGAGATGTGCGTCATTGTAGGTCTATAGAACGGTAAAGGTCAGACTTGTTTAGTCGTAACCAGCACCACGCTGCCAGGGGCTATACACATAATCTGTCAGCATTGCATATTCTTTGTGCGCTCAAGATACTTGATATTAGAGAGAAACATACCTTGCGTTGTTTTGTGCTCGGTAGCCGCCAGGGCTTGTGTTGTGGTTGCTGCCATACGAAGCAACACGTCCAATTGGCGCTGGCGATGAGCCGTTGCCATACGATGAATGGGACTGCTGGTTATTGGCTGGGAAGAGTGGCACAGATGGGTTGACGGGTGACACTGAACGAGTCGGCTGGTAGAAGCCAGCTTGAGGGTTCATGCCCTGAGGAGCATAGGCCATGCTGGTATTGGTTTCTGTAGGGTGGCGCATCTCGTCAGATGTAATCGATTCTTCGTCTCCGAGCTTGTAAGATCCCTTGTCGCCTCTGGCGGTAGCTGCCAATGCATCTAATTCAGTGGCAGCGCCATTGTTGAGCTGGGTTTGTGACTTCATAAACGACGCTCGGTCATCTGCCATGAATTGGTATCGGGCATCGGGATTCTTGCGCACAATGGAATAAATGGTTGAAGCGACAACCATGAGCAGAAGAACTGTGGAGAAGATGGCATTGAGAACGAACAAAATGACACCAACAACACCAATAGCCAACAAAGGCGCGCCGAAGACGTTGGTAAAGATGAGCAAGAAGATGGAGTTCAAGAAGTTGATGACGTAAATGGCAATGTTGAACGAGTTGGTCTTCTTGTCCATCCACGGGCGCAACACTGAGGCGGCAATGAGCATGCCAATCTCGAGGATGATGAAGCCGATAGCTTGGGCAACGCCAGTTTTTTGCGCAAAAGCCACAAACATGGCTTTGATAAGGGTGTAGAGCAAGATGGGCCCGATGAAGTAGTAGGCAGAGGCACGGAACTGCACGTACAAGAAGCCCCATTTGTTGAGAGCCTGGGGGTCAGAGAACAGGATGTAGGCTGCGTTTCCGTGCATGTTGATAGATCGACGGGCAATCTGAATCACCTTGCTAGATCCCCAGACAAGGGCAATAAGTGGACAAAAGAAATAGAAGACGGCAAGCACAACTTCGGCAGCGGAGTCACGTTGTGTGAATTCCCAGAAACACAGGATAGAAAGCTGTGGGAAACCGATAAGAGCGATACGGTAGAGGATACCCTTGAGAACGGTACGCCAGCCGTTGCGGAACTCGAGAAACTTGTCTGATTTCATGACGCCCTGCTTGGCCAAGCCTTCCAAAGCAAACTTGAACAAGGTGATACCAAGCATGGTAAAGACGGCAAAGAGCCAAAAGAAGGTCAGACCTGTGAGAAAGAGGTTGGTGGTTTCAATCTTGGCCTTGAATGCCACACGCTGAATTCCATAGACAACATAGCCTCCAGCCGGGGACAAGATGTTGCCGCTTCGTCTCAGAATGTTGACAGCAGACGCGGGCATGAGAGCAAGGCTGCGCCTCATCAAGTTCTTGCCAACATCGAGACCGGCATCCAGGCCACGCTTCTGGATAGAGACGGAAATGGATCCTAGCGAGCTAAAGAGAGTGGCAGGAGTGCCGCCCGTAGCACGCTGATACCAGGTGAAGATGGTCTGCAAGAAGCCGACGTGAATGATACCCATGGACCACTGGAAGTTTTGAGTCCAAGCCTGAGCGATGGGAGGCAGATCCACGCCAGTCAAGCCGATCATGGCCTGGGCCTGGAAATAGCCAAAGAGGGAGAGCGAGAGGGCAGCAACGTGGGCAGCAGTGTTGGAGTGGCCGAGTCCGTTGAAGACGGCGGATGAAACCAAAGCAATACCGGCAATGATGGCTGTAGCCCACTTCACACCAGCCAGATCAACTGTCAAGCCATTGGAGATGTTGGCTTCGACACAAGCAATACTTTCCTTGGTGGTTGTGAGGTTAACGCGTACCCTGACCATGGCATCCAGATCAGGGATTGTGTAGGCGATGGAGGGAATCGAGTTGGCTGCATCGGCGGGGACGGGGAGGTTGAACGGAATATTGAACTTGGCAGCGGCCGTCATGGGGCACATACCAGCAAGCTTGATCTTGCACGGGTCGAGAGTGGTCTTGAGAAAGGTGTATCCATAAGCCGAAGCTTCAATATCGAACATGACGTAGCCTGTAACGGAGGAGGTGGCCACTAAGTTGATGCTGGCTGAGTTGTTGCCAGGAGTGTAGACTGCGTTGAAGAAACTGGCTTGAAGACCTGAGTTGTCCTGGCAGGTATTGAGGGAGGTGGAGGCAAGCATCTTTTCAACAGCAGAGACTGGTGATAGCAGAGTAGCCATTGCGGCCAAGAGGAGCGGACTGCTCCTCGATGAGAACCACATGTTGCCGGTTATTTGTCGTTGTTGCTAGTTATTGCTTAGTGACGTGATTTATCTATGTTTGTTGGTGAGAATTGAGTTGTAGCAATAAGACACGAATTGTTGTCGGAAGAGGCAAAAAATGGTTGCGCAATTAAGGAGCCGTTATCGTCCTGCGGAACGTCTCGTTTGCTTTAGAAATTAACTAAGGATGTAGAACGAGTTGACATCCAACGACGAGGTTTGGAGATGATGGTCCGGCCAAAGGGGTTCTTTCGGTGTCGCGGGGGGAAATCAGTTCACAGTGTAGTGACTGATGCGATTGTCCGAGTCGGGAATGATTGTAGAGCCTCTGGTTTGTTTGCGAAGGTATCGTCGTCGTTGTTGTCGTCGTCGTCGGGTAGTGGCGATTTGGGAAGCGATCGGAAGCACCGTTGTTTGTGTGGTAACACGGCAGCGAAAAAGGAGATACGAAGAGAAAAAAAGGGTTAAAAGAAGAAATTCAAGATAAGAATTGCGAGATTTAGAATAAGAGATCAAAGCGAGCGAACATGTTTATCATGAAGGTAAACCAATGGTTGGATCTGTCGCCAAATAGTCCATCCACACACAATGGAAAAATCTGGGGGAAGAGGAAGAACAGGACAGCGACAGAAATCCGGCGTAGGGTGAGAAAATGAGCGAATAGACGGAGAGAGAGCGTGCAGAGTGGAAAACGAAAGTCGAGTGTGTGGTTTGGTTGATGCAGATTGTTACGAGTACGCGTCCATGGGTGGTGGCTGAGTACCCCGAAAGCGCCGTTTCAGGGCCGTATGAAAGTGGTATCCGCTCGCAGATCGAGCAAACTGGACGGTATTGACGGCATCGCGCGCATAACCAGCAGAGGATACGAGGCCGCCGAGCGCTGCTGGTGCACCGTTCTCCGTACTAGCAGATTAAAATAAAATACGGGGCCCTTGGCTTCTCCTGAAAAGAGTAGGAAATGGCACGCTCATTCGACAAGGCGAAACGAGAACTGGGGGCCCCTGGTCAGACCAGTGCTTGTATGCTGCTCGTAAGTGGTCGATGCCAGTAAGCGTTGTTTAGTTTCCCGGTTCAGGGGGGCAGCAGATCCATACTGTGTGTGTGCCGTCGCCGTCTCACATTTTGATGGCGGATCTTGTGCCACTTTTTTTCCCTTTGCTGTATAAATAGCGCGGAGGCTGCGATGAAAAGAAGATGGCCGGGGAGGGGAAATACTGTGATGGGCACTCCTAGTAGCACATCTACTGTAGAGTGAGATGGAATGGATGCAGAAGAAAAGGTTGGATTTTTCTTGTTCTTTCATGCTTCCAGCTTGTGCGCACCCAACTCTGAAAGACACTCTGCGCTACCTGCCTCTACCATCCTAATTTCCCTTGCCAGAAACGCGCCAGGTACGGCCCTGACAGGCCCAGCCGTGGCCAATCATACGCCGCGATTCTCGTACTAATTACCCGCGCTTGCACCATTTATGCACTGCCGCAACTCCGTGACGTGCATCGCCTCGTTATTGATACTGTAGGAAGTAGAAGTAGAAGGTGCCGTCCTTGGCAAGTCCGTGGCCAGCCCTTGGCAGGTGGCAGTACATACATACACGTAAAAGGACTAAGGTAATACGGCATACGGCAAGCAGCCTTCGTATCTGCACGTGCTGATTCGTATCTGCGTCCACTGCCGGGTCTACTCCTTTTAAAGAAATGAGGCTTAAAAAAAAAAATTAAAAAAAAATAAAAAAAAAAAAAAAAAAAAAACATGGCAGATTGATGAAGGCTTATTTCGTAATACCGATAATCTCTTGTTGGGGTGGCAGTGCTATCCAAGTATTAGGTAGCCATCCTGTCGCTGCAAAGCTCTCCGCAATATACTCCGAAGATTGCCGTTTATATGATGTATAACCTGGTCTACTATTCATCAAAATGTGCTATACTTGAGTGTAGCAGGTACTCACAGGAAGATCTCATATTACAGAAACCATCTATTACCCTGTATTTTTTTGTTAAATGATGCACGCATATTAAAAAATTGCGGGCTTTAAATTATATGGTGATCGGGCTTCCTAACATCAACATGATCAATAGCCTCTCGGGTAAGCATGCGACTGAGGGCTTTCAATGATGTACCTCCTTGAAAGTAAAAAAACAGAGACAACATGTATATAGCAAGGTGATCATGTACCAAAATTGCTTGTCCCTTGCGCCCGAAATTTCAGGGTCTATCAATCGTTTGACAGCAGTCTCCATATTGACCAAGACTTTGAGCCTCTCAGTTAAGACATGGCTGTGGGAGGATCAGAAACTGCCATGACCAGGTGACACCATGTCTCAAAAATCGACTCTCCCTCGCGCCCGAAAATCTATAGCCCTCCAATCATTCGGTTATTAGACTCAATGTAGGCCAAAATTAGTAAACCGTGGCGCTGAGACATGCGTCCGAAAAATCACAGCCTTCCAATCATTTAGCTGTCGGGCCCAATATTGACAGCCTCGCTTACGATGAGGCTCAACAGAAAGAAAAAAAAAAAACAAGATAAACTATGGATTTTCTTCTTCTGCTCGATAGGATATCTCCGCGTCTTGGAAAAATAACTTCCCTTGCGTCCGAAGACTCGTTGGCTTCCCATCGGTTGACATGACGGTTCACGTTCACTAGAACTTTTGAACTATGAACGAGATGCTGTCTTGGAAAGCCAGACAATCATCAAGACATTTGTGCCGGCACTCAATGGAAAGTTTTAGACAGCCGCTCATCTACCCTAGTCCTTCGGAGCGAGATTAAACAAGGGCTCATAAAGTAGTTGAATTGTCTTTAAAATTGCTTGCACTGCCATAGTACTCCTTCGTATGCATTTCAGGTAGCAATATTGCGTGCATTTTGACTGATTAGTGAGCCACTGAGTAAAATCTACGGAGGTGGGCGCAGCTTGCAACACCCTGCCTACAAGCTGGCTGCATCCAGTGATGCCAAGTCTGGGCTGAGACTGAAGATAGACCATGAAATGAAAATCACTCTCTTGTATGTGCTCCGCTTGATTGAGCTTCATTCTGTGAAACTCTTCGGTGGAGCATTTGGTGTCCAAGCCACCACCGCGTGCCAGGCCAAGAAGGCATTCCTAAGTGTAATACGGCCGGTCAAGCAGAGACTTGGGCATGCATTTGTACGTTGTTAAGTGGATGGCTCGTGTCTGTAGATGGCATCGCTCCTACGGCTAGAAATTGAGCCGGATCGGCAGTGGATGTGATAAAGGCAATTTGAGACGGATGACCCTGAAGATTATTACTTGATGATGGACAGGCATCTTCTTGCAACTTGGATGCTGTGATAGTACGAGTCTTATTGAATCGCGAGCAAAACGATTTCGTTTGCAAAGGCAGTGGGGAAATACCTTTGCCAATATCCGAAGACACGGTAAAAGAGAAATCTTGCTCTATGTCTTGTTTTATTTCGACTGGACTTGCTTCAGAGAGCATTAGGGTATCCAAAGCTCATATTGAAAGTGTTGTTATGGGATAGGCACGCCTAATATGGCACTTACACGGCTCATCTGTGTTTGTTTGCTTGATTGGTTCAGATAAGGCTACGTTGCCGCTACACCCATTACTTTTGTGCGCCGATGAAATGAGCTTCGCAAGATGTATAACATGGACAAATATCAGCCATAATGCTTCATTCATATCTTACGTGAGAATTCTTGGTGAGAATAAGTAGGCAAGTGTTTGCTTTCTACTATGGCATTCAGCTCAGCCATCAAATACCAGGCCCCAATAGTCTCTACTCACCTTCCATCGTCGCTTACAACTAATAACTGATACAGATTTTGAAGACTGGCTAATCATCCATTCATAGTATTTGGCTCGATATCTCACTGGCCTTTGCTGCTGCAATTTTGGGGGACCAGGATTCCCGCAACACGCGCCTCCAGTCAAAAGCCTAGACTGGATATATGGGCTCCCTTACCTCTTGATTGCTTCCTACCACTTGATATCAGCACCGGAATCATTACCAGTGCCATGCCTTGTACCTATACCTGTACTACCAGCATCTACTCTGCCAACTTACTCCAAGTTGTATTACTCATACCGTAAAAGACGAGAGACCCCCTCCACTCTCTCCCCTTGTAAACGCTAGCCTGCTTTCCGGCGTGCATCACCTAGCTGCATGATTCCTCCGCCAGCTGCTCCACCAGGACCTGCAGTAGCCTATTACGGGCGGCGACGTGGGAGGGGCAGCCTCGTCTGTGTTGAACGCGTTGCTGCTCGATGGCCGTAGCTGTACAAGATTCTTGAAATCGTAGGAATCGTCTAGAGGATGGACAGAATGGAGGGGGCGTGTACGCCTCTTGTAAAGTGCCTAGTATGTATTTGGAGGGGCCAGTAAGCCAGTCCGTAAGCGAAATAGGCCCTTGTTCGGGCACAGAGTAGCATCGAGTGGCAGGTAGAGAGCACGTACAGTAAACTTGTGCTCAAAGCAATTAAACAAAAAGAAGGAAAGAAAAGACTGGGGCTCGGCGGCAGTCTCTTGGACGCACGTCTCTGCCCCAGCCTCTAGTCGGGCATCAACTGCTTAGTACCGAGACAGGAAATAGGCCTATGTAGGTAACCACGAGTGCTGTAAGTTGTACTCCGCAGCAGCAAGCAAAAATCCCTTCCTTCTTCAGGTTGGGCAGTTCTGCGTCCCAGCCCCCTGACTGGTACTTGACCGTGTATGCTTCTGCACATGGCTCACCCTCCCAGTTACCATCCAACTAATAACCTGGCAGCACTGAGAATATCTCAAATGCCACGACTCTCGGCAGCCGATTCCGCCCCCCCACGATCTATCATCTGTTAGCGTCAGCGGCAACATGATTCAGTTGGCAGATAGAGTGCTGATAGATAGTGATACGAGCAGCAGGATTGCAGTAAGTTGTAATATCTGCGAGTTGACGTGTACAGCTGTTTGCTTCTGTTTCTGCTTCTTCTGATTCGTAGTCGCATCTATCTTGTCACTCGAGACTCACAAATTGCTACGTAGTTTTACCTGTGCTCTGCAAGCGTGAACGAATTGCAGCAGCAGCTATAACGAAACAAGTAGTATTAGTGCTTGGCCCCCAAGACTGACAAGCATCAGTATGACAACCATACCCAAGCCGGGAAATAATAGACGAACTGACTCCTTTCGGATACCCCATGTTAGCAGCCGCAATGCTAATCTTACTAGTGCTAGTAGTATATTCAATACTTTAGTAGCGCGCGGTGTGTGTCGTCTTGCTTTACGTTCACTCTCCAATATGTCGCCGTGATACTGCTCTGGCTCGCACGTAGTAGGTAAGAAGTATTACATGTTCACATCCTGTATCTCTTATAAGCAAGCAAAATAAAGCGTCAAGCACGCCATATATACACTCAACTTACCTCCCTCCTATCGGCGTATTTCGTAGCATTGTCTCATGCCTACATCCGCCCTAATGCAAAAGCCTGCAATCCATCGAAGCCATCGTAATTTCGTGATAAAAAGCCACAGCACACGCGCGCGGCCATGTTTCGGCCTAGGAAAGCCACCCGGCGCCAGCTCTCATCCTTCCATTGGTCGTGCAATCAACTCCTGCATTGCTTCAGCCATACAGCACCAGGTCATGGCAGCGATGACAAGTCAAGTTTGCTCAAATAATACCAGTAGCTGTTAGTATTACTGTATTAGAATAATTCCATGCACTCACCTTATTTTAATGTATTTTAATGCATACGAACCCCTCCATTCTCGTATCTTACCACGCCACAAATATTGTCTTACTGTACTCTTTTCTTTTTTTCTTTCAGCTCTTGGTCATTGCTGCAATTGCCATGCCACTTTGACGCAACCGGTGAAGGGATGCCAATAGGAATTCCTCCGACTATGGATCCTTGGTCCAATAGTGTCGAAACAAGAATTTCATCTCCCCTATCTCCTACATCACTAGATCAATTTTCCAGCTTAGCAAGGCTTTGTAGACGTCGTCTAAGTCGACGACTTACGATAGATTCCCACGTAATGTGTCTTGGGTCGGTGTCAGTTGCCCATTTCTCAAGTCCACCGGGTTCTATCGCTTTCCGTCAATGAGTAAGAACTTTAGACCGATTAGTGCGGCGTTTTGAGTCCCAGAGAGGGAAAAGGTCTATATAAGTCTGCCTGTTCTCTCTCTTTGACTCAATTTTTCTTTCTCTTCATCATCTTCATCTTTGTTCTCATCTTCATCTCCATTCTCAGCTCTTCCTGGCACGCTTCATTGAGATTTTGGCTTCCTCTCAATTGATCCCCAGCCCTGGGGGGCACCTCAAAGGTAAGTATTAGCAGCAACATCTTTTTCTTACCCTCTTCTCATGAGACGTTACTAATGAGGCCATGTTAGGTTGTCTCCCAGGGTAAACATGCCCGCTCCAAGCCATTTTTGGCATTTCCTTTATGTGATCTTCACCTCATAGAATGCGAGTAAGTGAGAAAGCCACCTCTATGTTTCCAAGAGTCGGACTTAACAATACCATCAGTGGCAGACAGTCCATCTAATCGCAAAAACTCCCCCATTATCGGCACCACCATAATACAAAACACCAAAAAAATTACGCTCGAATTATAAAACATATGGTCGTGCTGAAAGGGGGGGAGGACCGAAAAAAAATAGAAGCTCCAATATAGAAAAATCCACAAAAGCCTCTCCCCAAAAAAGTATGAAAAAGAAAAACAATCCCAAAAAAAGCAGCTCCAACGAAGGAGAGTATTTCCCCCAGAAATACTTCTTCTGCATCTATCTGCAAAGATAGACCATCCTTTAGGAAGCAAATGTTCGCCATGGCATCAATTTTTGTGCTTCCTCAAGGCTGGATTCCTGGCAAGTAGTTGACTTGCTATTTATGCCTCAGTGAATGCTGGTCCAGATACGGCTTCCAGCATTCTGACAATCAAATCAGGCATCTCTGGTTTCATCTACCTGAAAAGGTAGACGGCCTTTCAAGGGGCAAGTACTTATCATGGCATGGTTCTTGAAAGACCCGGGGGGTCATTTTATATCGGAAAGAGCTGCCTCTATTGGGGTTGCTTTTGATATGAATCTCTTCCCACTCTTCCCTGCTTCATCTTTTTAATGAAGCAGGTTGTCTCTGGTTTTATCTATCGAAGATGTCGTTCAAAATGACCAGAAGAAAAGGCAATATTGTCTTCTGGTAACATCTTCGATACATATTTTTCCCTTTCATTACCAGGCACCTCTGCACAGCACTCTTTATCATCTGATACTGACCAGATATTCTCATAAATTCTTCTGAGTGTCTGCAGATCGTGGGGTATGCATGGAAATCGCTGTTCAAGGGGTTGGCGAGAGAAACCGAGTTTTTCTTTTCGCTCTTTGTCTGTGCTCTTTCCATACGACGTATCTCGGCTGCGTATCAATTACGATAGGCAGCACAGCCTGGTAATGTAAGAGGGAGATTTGGCGCGGCAACTGCTGCTCTAGCAACCGTGCTTTTCCCCAGCACGCTCTTCTTTTTGCTTTTTGCGCAGTGCCGCGTAAGTCAGGTATCTAGTGATGGTTCTTCGGACCTTTAAAGGGAAAGACTAGAGCTCTTTCGATAGTCAGGGGGAACGGAGTTTGTCAGATCACCACGACGATGCCTTGTGGAGGGGAGGAAAAACTCTTTTTAGCCCCGAGGAAAAGGATAGCGATATAGGGGAGGGATCTTGGCAAAGATCAATCTGCTATGATAGCTATATTCATTCATTTGTGTTGGTAGCGGGATCTTCTGGGATCCTGAGGATGGAAATCGGGTGAGATCATTGGAATACAGTTGGATGGGTATTGGGATAGGGGACTGGGATGGATATTGGGATGGACATTGGGATAGGGGATAGGGATAGGGAATAGGGGATTGGGATGGGATATTGGGATAGGACACTGGGTTGGATATTGGGATAGGGAACTGGGATGGATATTAGGATGGACATTGGGATAGGGGATTGGGATAGGACATTGGGATAGGACACTGGGTTGGATAATGGGGTGGATAATGGGCTGCATCTGACTGGTTTTGAGGTGGATTTTTACTGATATAAAGGGGTTGTAATCAAGATCAGGAGATTTCTCTTCGTAGATAGATAGGTAACCAAAAATAGGAAGACTCCGTTCCGGCCACCCTCTCTTGTGCCAGCTAGCACCTGGACATTGACCGTGTCTATCCCCATCTTCTCATCATCTGTGCTTTCTTCAAATTGAAAGATACATGTTTGCATCTATTCAATGAGTTTGAACACCCACAATGTTTCGTACTCACATAGAAAGACAATGCACTAACACAACTCTCATACACTGCAGCTCCCGAAGTAAACGCGAGTGACTGTAAGTGAATAAGTGAGCTGTCCTATACTGACCAGGATTAGCGTCGAATTGTGCGCCTCATCCAGGCTCGTGTAGCCTTCCATGCTGGTCTGGTACTTGTCGTAGAAGTATCCACGATTCTGACGATAATAGATGGAGACATCTCATCTAGCATCTCATGCCACGTGCCCAACCGCCGCCGTCGCTTCTCTAGTCTCGACACAAATCTCAGCCCGTGGCGCACAAGAGACATACACACACTCAAGCCGCAAAGAGAGGGCCTTTCGTAACAAACGCCACCAACAGCATTTGCTAGCACCGCTCATCACGAGGAAGCTGGATGGCCCGGATGAGCTAAAGCGAAGCCGGCACTAGTCGATGGATGCTATGCTGCTTGCGGACACAGCAACACAACGAGCAAGCAGTCGATTCATTCAGCGCCCATCTTCTTCTTTCATATTTTCTTTGCCCGTTTACCATCTGATACCGGCCAAAAACTCAATATCCAACTATGCTTTCGATAATCCCCTGGTTTTGAAAGACGTTGCTTCCCCTCTCTTCTCCACACTGCTCCGTGATCTATGCCCCACGCCTCCGTGCCATCGCCCCGGCTTGTAGTTCAAAAGCAGAAAGAAACGCTGTGGATCATGGATCGCTCAACGGGGCGCCGCCAAAAATGGAAACCATTTGATCGACGCCCAACAAGAGCTGATCGTCAGGCCCTCTAATTAAAGTGTAGTGTAGCTGAAGTCGTAGCGTGCGTGGTGATTTGCGGTGTGGCTGTGGTGTGTGAGTTAGTTAGATCGTTTGAGATAGTGCATGCCGGAAGCTGTAGAAGCCGGCGTCCATCCATGTGTTGTTGGTCGACATATCAACCCTTCCAAGTTGGTCTAATATTAGTGTTTCGTTCGGCTTCGCCATGGCGTCGTCAACTTCCCACACCAGTTAGAGCTTCTTGGCTCCATGTCTCTCGTACATTGCTATTTGTCTGTTGGTTTGTCTCATAACCCTATTTCCTGTAAATAGAAACATGCCAAAAGCGGCATCATTAGTTCGTGGAGACTTCTACTCCATCTTCCACCTCGCCACGTGGACAACCCCTCAAACGTTGCTCTCATCAGTAGGCGCTCCAAATAAAGTGACATCATCTGCAGTAAAGGAGGAGAACATGTTATAGCTGCAGTAGTAGCGGCGTGAATAACAACAGCAGTAGTAATGCTTGAAGTCTTAGTTGCATGTACAGGAATAGGAAGATATGCGGGATCCTCAAAATTCCATCAGTTGCCGCTTCTCGGTAATGGCCCTGTACCTTTTTCTCCATATTCTCATCTTATTGGCTGCACATCTAATACGCTATATAAACGTTCAATGGCAGCTTTTGTAAGCCTACAAGTGTCACGCCTAGAATGTTCAAGAAGGGTATTCTTTCATTCTCCACGCCGAAACCGGAAGGCCGCTTTCTGGTCAGAGGCTAAACAAAGTACACCCCATTCTACGCAAACATGGGTGCCCCGGATACATGATCACACATGAGGCTTCTGTTTGAATGGCTCTGTTCATACTCCCTCTAGTATGTGGTGTTGTTGGTGGCGCTGATTTCTGTGAAACTAAATGAGGGGAGATGTTAGATTTCGAGCTTGATGAACCTAAAAGCCTTCAGCTGTGGCTTCTTCAAACCACGTGGGATGAGCGGCTCTCCCGGGGGCGGTCTCACCATAGCATGGCAGCTACCAAGACGTCCAATTGCAGACATCGTGATGATCACATCTCAATCTCACCCCTCCCCCTTCAGCTTCTCCAACTTCCACAAACCTTCTAGAAGCTGGCGTAGAACAAGCCCCAACACGTGGTGGCTTGAAGGATGGAAACTTCAACATGAGGCGTTATGCTCAGGCTAACAGCAGACACGCCCACCGTTTTCAGAGTAATCGCCTTTATAGTGATACCCCGTGTTGTGAGAACAAGAATAACCGGGCAAAGATGGTGGACGCCATCAATATGTCGCAGTCTTCTGGAGAATTCTAGGTGCTGCATTAGCAGCAAAAGGTAGGTAAAAGAGTTTCGAAACCCATCGTATACTAAGACGGGTAACTGGTGGCTGAAACAAAGCAGATCCATGGATGGTAAGCCGGGCACCAACGACTAGCTAAGAACGCTGAACTTGACCATATACGAGCAAGCAAATGGCTCCAGACAACTTCTTTGCCACAACTCACAAGCCTGTAGGGCAAAAATGTGCTGTCAGTATCACTTGCTTTTGATCAAGCCAAAATTTAGTCAAGAGCCACTTGAGAGGCCATGTGAGTAAGACTTTTCTAGAACATAGCTACAAGATACCTTGTTTGTAGTGGTAATCCGTCATAGCTAGTGAAGATGGCTCTCAGACGCATCCATGGTTTGATGAGCTTGTAGTGATATGTAGTCAATGTGTTATGGTAATAATTGGTGAAACATAATTCACTTCTGTCTCCTCTCTTTGTCTTCTGTAGAGCTTGTCTATCACTCCTGGTATCGCTCTCGCCAACCTTGTACTCGTAACTCTAAAGTCTCTTCATCTTTGTAGTCTCCTATTGGTCCTCATACTCCTTCTATTCTTGCCTCTCATAATCACGCCCCTTGATTCGCTCAAAACGGAGCAAATGTCAAAGTCGAATTTCGAAATGGAATCAGCGCCCCAATCACCGCTGATACATAGTATGACGACCGATTGATCAAATCTCCAGTCAGCAGCCCTATTGATCCGCTATGCTGCTTTGAGTTTTCGCTTCCAAACACCTGATCGTCCGCTGGTCCCAATTCTATGCCACTGCGCACCAGCCTCGCTACTTCTTCTGGCTGGAAGAATGCTGCTGTGCGAGCCCGGCCCATCCGCTCGGACTTGGTGGTAGATTCAGTTGCTGATTCAGAGTGCTTGCCCAGCACAACAACCCAGGCAAATGTTTCCATGGCATCTCCGCTGTCATCCACGCCGCCCTCAATGCCAACCCAGTAGTCGGCCTCAGGCTTTGCTTCGCGGGCGTTGCGAGCTCGATTTTTGGCTCCCTGCAGGGTTTCCGCGTCCGTCATGGGCTGTTCAGCAACGCCGGACGGCACGCTGAGTCCAGTGAAGGAGAATGTCTGAGAGGGAAACATGCCGCTGAAGCCGTCCCTTGCGGCTGAGATCTTGACGGGGTTGTGCGAAGCGACAACGACCTGGGTAGCCTGCTCTGCCATTATTTCTCGTGTCCCTTGTATTTTGCTAGCAGTATAGTAAAATTGCGTCGTAGACTTGGATGAAAAGTAGTCGCTAATCACAATATTGAGATGCTGGTTACTCTGCAGACTTCTCGGTGTATTTTGTTTTTTATAAATATATTCCAAAGCACGATAGCTGTGCTGCCTTTGTGCTGCTGAGCGGGACTGATTGCGGTGAGTCTTACGCCGTCACGACCCCGCTATTTGCCCAACTTGTGCCTAAAAACCGAGAGTAAACCGCCAAAGGCAACGCGCGTACAGCGTCTTGGCGCAAGATACTGCGATAGAAGCGAGAAGAAGAGAAAGAAAAAGATTGGATAGGGAAAAAGAAGAGCAGCTTCGCTTCAACAAAGAGTTTAAATAGAGCGTAGGCTGTCAGAAACAGTTAAGGCGGCGGCGGCTGCGGCTGCGGCTGCGACAAAGGGTCGCCTTCTGCAGTTGCCAGCGACAGATAATCTACTCCCATGGCGTCATCCACGCTGTAGCTGCCAGCATCATTGTCCTCTTCCAGCAGAGGAATTTGCTGCCCCCAGGCCAGCCCATCGACTTCCATGTTCCACGGCCAGTCTTGGTCCAGCATATCTACAATGTCTCCAGTGCTGTAGCCACTTGGAAGGGTCGCATCGACTCCTTCACTGCCCCAGAATCCGCTTACATCGCCGCTTGGTGCCCCCTTTTGAAGAGAAGTGTCGTGGGCGCCAGTTCCTGGCCTTGCATTGGAGATTTGAGAGCTGGCTTCCAGAAGACGGCTGACGACATCTCGGCTACGGCGTGCCGTAAGGGACCAGTCTTGCATTGCCTCAAATAGCTCAAGGATCGACTCGATTTGAGCGCGCCACTGGACGACAGACGGATTATCAGGTTGCCACAGGATACCAACCAGCGGTATCATAGCTGCTTGATACAAGAACCATACGGCGTTCCATCCAGACATTTGCTGGCGTGTCCACCCCTTTGATATGCTATCAATAATCTCTCGCGCAGCGTCCTGGCAAGTCTCCACGGCAACCACGTCTTGCTCTTCAATGGGCAATTGAGCTTTGCAAGCCAAGGATAAAAGTATTGGGCGATAAAGTAGCATGCGTAGATTCCAATACCGCCATATCATGATGCATCGCGAAAGATGGAGCGGCTCTACACAGGGCTCTGTGGAACGAAGAAGCCAGGGAAGATTGTTGAACCAGTCAACAAGAAGGCCGTCCAAGTGACTGCGATCTTCCGTCTTTAAAAGAGGAGTAACTGCAAGCATATCCTGGATCTTTGTTGCAATTTTACAGAATTTGATGTTTTCAAGTAGAGGCATGATGCCCGCATACTGTGCAGAATCAGTTTCTTCCTGTTGAGTGAAAAATTGTTAGTCAGACTGAAATGTTAAATAACAAAATAAAAGTATAGGGGATTGACATACTTGCTCCGTGACAAGCTTAGGAGGCTGAACATTAATTGCCGGTCCCCATCGCCCAAAAGAAGGTCGGCCCAGAGTAGTCGTACCCCACGTATCGAGGCAAAATATCGTCCACCAAGTGCGTCGCCGTGTCTCAATCACTGCAGTGTCAGACTGCTCTTCTGGCGGAGGCTCTCTATGCAGACCGAGAGCGGTTGCCATTCGGAGGATGGCGCCAATGATGGCATTGGCCATGTTTGGGCGATTGATGTAGTGGAGGTAGTAGCCTCCAAGTAGTGCCAGGGCTTGAATGGTTTCGATGTTGCTACTTCCAAAGGCACTGAGATGGACGTGCTCTATGGCTTGGTTATAGTATTTAATGTGGCTCAAGTTGCTTGATGGTGTAGACATGATGCTGCTCGTGGCAAAGACCATGTTGAGCAGAGAGAGCCAAGGCGCATCGCATCGACGACCCTCAGTATAATGCTTACGAAACGAGGTTTCGTCCAGCATAGGAGTCAAAACATGAACACGTTTAAAATATGCGTCGACGAGAGCCTGCCCCTTGTATGTCCACGGGATAGGAGGTTTTGCCTTGGCAGATCTGGAAGCTGCGCGGAAAAGTGGAATTTTGTTTGCGCGTGCATTCTCGTCGCTAGAAGCATCAGGAGATGACTGTGCTGCGAGCAAAACCTGTAGCTGTGGTTGTATTTGAAGCATGACTGTCAAGGCCACTTTGACGGACGAGGCACCGAGATATGATGCAGCTTGTTTGCCCATGGAGAGCGATAGAGCGTTGACATCATCAGCTTCAACCGGCATCTGGTCCTTTTCTCTGCGCTCTTCATCCCACTCGGATTTTGGAGCTGGCATGTTTTCAAGCTCTTGAGGATGTTGAGCTTCATCGGCAGAAGGGGGTGTTACTGAGACGTCAACAATATCTTGCTGCACTGGCTGGTCTAGGAGATCCCGCAACTCCTGGCGAGACAGCGACAGAAGTTGTGAAACTTCATGATTAGGGTACAGGCGCCGCAGCACGGAGCGGCACTCTTCAAGACTTCGTGATATTTCCTCTAGCGATCTAAATAGGAGAGGTTAGCAACTGAAGAGTTAGATCCAAGAGCAAGGATTAGATAAATAGTGATGACATTGACTCGGAAAAAAAAAAAGCGACTTGAATAAGGAAATAAGGAAGAGGCGATATGAGTTTACTGACTTCCTGGATGGAACAAGCCGTTGGCGATGCTGTTCATACACGCATCTCCTGCGCGAACGACTAGTCTGGCACCGATTGCAAGGCTGCTTCCCGTCGCAGCGGATCTTGCGGCGCTGGCACTCGAGACAGGCGTGGAGACTCTTACCAGCCTTGCCGCTGGTTGTGTCCTGTGACCGATTGCCGTCCGATGACGATTGAGGGGACCGATCCACGGCCTTGCCCTTGACACCCTGGACTGTATCATTTGCCTCTTGTTAGCTTAGTAGCCAATCCGGGATGGCGAAAATAGGAAAGACAGACGAAAATGCAATAGACAAGTTAGGCAGGGGAGATACAGCGAGAGAGGAGGAAATGCTTTCGGAATAGGGGCAATTAATGCAGGATACTCCACTCACAAGTGTAAAACATGATGTCGGTCCAAGCCAGATATACTAATATCACCAATTACAGTAGCGGCAGAGGCGAATTGAATGGTTGCACTGCGTCAAAGACAATCAAAAAACAAGAACCAATAAGCGCGTGAGGCACATATTTGTTGTGCATCAAGAATATCAAGAAAGGAAAAATGAACAAAGATGTACAGCCTGTCGGAGCGCCTCTGCGTATAAGAATGGAGAAGACCAAAAAAAAAAAGTTCCCGAGGAGAAACACGAGGGAGGGTAAGAAAAAGGGTTCGCAAAAAATGCCCAAGTGGCAAGCGCGACGGGGGGGTGCTGAGTTTTGCTGACAATCAATTAAAATGAGAAACAGACTCACACACGGCTGACAAGCAAAGGCGATAGTTAAGACTCACATGTTTAGGCCCAGGGATAAAATAAAAATAAAAATAGAGACCCGATGTTTAGTTGCCTCTTGGCATTGAAACCCTAAAAGAAAAGAGCAGCTCTTTTGGAAAGTAGCGTTACACACGATATGCAGGTGCTGAGAAGTGGAAACTGGATAGCGTGTCACTTCCTTCCGCCCCAGTCAAAAGAAGAAGAAAGTTATCAAACCCAGAAAAATCCGGGGTAGTAAGGGTAGGGAAGCGAATCCTGCTGTAGGCACTGCTACTGTAGCTGCTAGCAATTACTTGCTACAAAGGTGCTAGCAGTAGTGCAAAGGCAATAAAGGCAATTCTGCTCAGGCGGTTGCACTGCATATGCAGAGCATATACCCGCAAAGCACATGAAAGGGCAAAGACCAAAGGCTAGCACTAGCATAGCAGCCCAAAGAAAAACCAGAGGAAAAAATCGGAGCATCCCACTAAGAAACGCCTACCCCGTGGGCAGGTCGGATGGTGGTCTAGTCCCCTTGCGGGGTGTTAAGCCGCTGTAGAAAAAACGCTTCTCCAAATACAGAGAGCGACGATGAGACTACAGACTGAAAAAAGATCAAGGGAGTGGGGGCGGGGAGGGGGGCATTCGGTTAATGTCGTGACTTCTGACTGGTACGGAGTTATTGGTGCTGTGTTGAATGGGTGTCGGAGTAATAGAACAGCTGATGCATCGGCAATACGAAGTATATCCCCATGTTTTTTTTTTTTTTTTCTTCTATACGGCTGCTAGCCTTGTAAGCTATTACTGTACGAGTGTGTACTAGACGGCAACAGCTAGCCGAGGAGAAAGAATTATGTGCAAACGATACAAAGGGGGGGCAAGAAGGAGTAATTGCTTCGCGTATGGGGAGATTCCAGGGCCAAGGGAAGCGTACTAGCATCGACACTGCTGACCTTGGATCTAAGCCCACATGATGGCTAGAGGTCTCTTAATACTCCGTATATTGCCGCTGGGATATTCGGCTTGTGGGGGCAACAGCTGCCAGATGCTGTTGATACATACCTAGATGGGCAGCCATGTCCATATTAACTGCATTCATCCACGCGGGATACTAGCATCTGGTTGATGCACGAGACACACACACGCAAGGAGATATTCATACCAGGTAGGTAGGTAGTAGTCGGGATAAAGGCGAGATGGACCGGCCACGATTTACACTAGATAGGTAGGTACATGAACAAGTTTGGGTTGCAGTTGAGATTCTGAATGCTGCAGAGTTGGGCTCCCCCCTCGATATCATTATTACGTTAAATAAAGACTAATAAGATGGCAATAAAGACGTTTCTCTCCTTCCAGGAGGGAAGAGAAAAAAAAGCGTCTCATACAAACGCAAGCAATCAACACATCCAGCCCAATAACCCTGCCGTACAGCCGCATAGTAGGTATTTTTTTAATAAGTCGTAAAGTAAATCAAAAAGTAAAAATCCTCCGTGGCACGTGTTTGTTCCGTATACCCACGTTTAGACCTTCTCGATATTAACGATGCCGCCCTGGTCGTCCACAGCGACGGCCTTCTTCGCCGTCGAGGCTTTGACGGGGTTGGGGTCGTCAAAGATTTCGTCGAGTTCTTCCAACTGTAGAGAGGAGAAAATGTTAGTAAACAAAGAAAGATGCCATCATTAGAGATGGAGTAATTGGTACTTACAGTGCGTCCCTTGGTCTCAGGGAGGTAAAAGTAGACAATGGCGGCCTGAAAGGCATCCCAGATGGTAAAGACAATGTATGTCTTCCAGCCAATGTTCTTCATGGATACGGGCCAAGCGAACTGGTTCAGGAGACCAGCAGCGTTGGTGGCAAAACTGGAAAAGGCCATACCCTTGGCACGCTGCTCGAAGGAGAGGACCTCGACGGGGTACAAAGCCTGCAGGGGGGTGATTCCGACAGAGTAGACAGCGCCAAAGATGAAAATCATGGCCAAAGAAGCCTTGGATGCAGCAGGGTTGGTGAAGATGGGGTGGCCAGCCGAGTCGACGCCGTCCTGTGATGCTGCGAGCCGCGATGAAGCAATAGTCATGCCCAGCCAGACCACAGTACAGGCAGTGAAGGAGAAGACCAATAGAGATCGACGACCGACCCTGTCGACCAGGAAAGCACCCAGAATAGCCCATGCAAACTGCTGGCAGTTGTTGATGAGGGTAATGTTGGCTTGGGCAATGGTACCCGTGTAGCCGGCAGCATCGAGAACAGAGCCGAGGAAGTAGGACAAGACAGCGTTACCAGCCCACTGACCAAAGATGGTGACAGCAAGGTTACAGCAGAGACGGTAGACGGCGGAACGGTTGCGGAAAAGCGCCCGGTAATCCCACCAGCGCTTGTCAGCACCGTCCTGGTTGAGGAACTGCTCGTACTCAAAGAGCTGAAGTTGGACCCAAGCAGAGTCGGGGTTGCCGTTACCGTGGTACTTTGTGAGGATGGCCTTGGCCTGCTCCTTCTTGTTGTGAACGTAGAGCCATCGGGGGGATTCGGGAAGGAACATGACGAAGATGATGATGAGACCAGAGAAGAGGGCCTGGAGCCAGACGATGAGTCGCCAGGAGAAGTCGCCTCCAGTGTTGAGTCCACCTCGAGCAGCGCCGGCAGCAAGAATGGCACCGGAGAACCAGAGGGTGTTGTACATGGCTAGCGAGAGAGAAAGAAATGATGATTAGTATATGATATCCGCCAAATGCGAATGGCTTAGACGTAGAAGAGAATCGATTGGATGATGAATGAAGGGGAGTAGATAATTAGACTTACCGCCAACACGACCACGGTACGCAGGGTGGTTAATCTCAACCACGTACATGGGACCAGCAGCAGCAGCGAGAGAAACACCGAAACCAAGCAAGAATCGACCGCCCATGAACTGGCCCTGCTGGTTGCCAACACCCTGGATAATGGTACCGACAATGATGAGAATGGCGCCAGACAGCATACCAATTCGACGACCGAAGCCATCAAGGGTGGGACCGACAAAGGGAAGAGCGGCGACACCACCGATCTGGTACATGGAGGAGACGATACCAGCCCAGATACCGTCGTTTTCGACATGGTACTTTGCCTTGAACCAGGGGTTCTGCAGGAGATTGTTGATGAGGGATCCATCGTAACCGTTCATGGTACTGCAGAAGAAGCCAATAAGGGAGAAGCAGTAGATGAGGACCTGAGCCGAGGTGTAAGCATTGGGCGGCTCCTTGATCATGGCCTCAGCATAGGCTTCATTGCCGTGGACGACGGCAGTTCTGAGTTCGCCCTATGAGATGTCCAACAAAAACCGCGTTAGCAAAGTTCTTCATTTTTTTCTTAAAAAAATTTTCTTTCCCCGTCTCACACTGGTGACAGGGAAGGGGGATTTTGCATCGGGTGGGTTTGCCATACATGATCCGGCTCATCATGAATCTGAGTCTCGTTCTTTTCGCCCATCGTGATGGTCGTCTGCAGCCCTTTGGCCAGACCAGCTTCTTCAGTGGGAGATGATTTTTTTCTTGAATCTCTCAATAAGGCCCCGTTGCACGAGGGATTGTCGAATAGAGATGAGAGGGATGAGGGGAAGAAGAAAAAGACAGAGGTAGCAATCAATTGTCAGGGGGGTGCTGTCGCTTTTATGTTTCTCTCTTGTCCCTTGCCACTGCGTGTGTGCCGCTTCCCCAGCCTATCTTACGCTCTCCCACGAGCTTGGGTTGCCTTTGTTAGGATCAGGCAAATGGCCCCCCTGGTCAGTAGGGCCGAACGAGCAAAAGTTGCAGCTGCGAATGAGGTCCTGGCAGCATCAGCCTGTCGCGTCCAGAGTAGGATTGAATTTCGCCGGCGGATTATCTAAAGCAGAGGACCAAGCAGCTGGGCATGCCGTGCCGCTTATACGGCCATGTCTCCTTTTTGCCCACTCATACGACTGCGGTGAGACGAGGCTATTGGACAGAGGCGTCGAGCCGTGGCGTCGACATTCGGCCCTCGCAACGATGCGGGGAACGACTCCAACCCAGAAGTGGTTGCGGAGGGTTCCGCTCCGGATGGGACAGTGCGTGCTTTGGGAATAGGCACAATTCGACCCCGGGTCGAGGCGACGGTTGTGCGGCGACATGGATCCAATGAATAGACATTAGCCTAAGTTTTGCGGATCATCCGCTCTGGGGTATCAGGGCGTCTGCAACCTGGCCATTGGACCGAGGCCACGCGACGCACGGAGAAATCCTGCCATTGGCGCTGCGCATTGGAAGCAAACGGCATAGATGGTGGTGATACGATGGCTATGGTGGCTGCGAGCTCGTCAATATTTGATTGCAGGCCAGGGCAGTGATGGTGTTGTTGCTGCTTACAGTGCTAGCAGGAGCTCGAGCATGCACATGTCAGATGGCAATGAGACCCTGTCAACAGGATGGCAAAATATATTAAGTAAATGAACAAATATGCCTGGCCTGACTCATGCAGGAATATAAAAAGAAAATATACCATGCTGGGAGGAATGAGCAATATAGAGAGACGCAAATGATTCCTGATGCCCAAAGTCCTGCAGCATCAAGCTGTTGGTCGTGCAATGTAATGCAATGCTCGGCTATAATAGGCTGACCATGACATGACACGCCTGGTGTGATTGATATGGGGAATCTCGAGATGTGAGAGCTCAACGCAAAAGCCACAGGGGTTGGACCCGTTTCTTTCGTAGTACCGGCAAGCAGGGCCGATGATTAATCAATCGGTTTAATTCCTTGGGTAGCAATTGCTACTTGGAGGCGATTCTTGCCAACAACCAAAAGTGCCAAGACGAATAGTGTTGGCCTCATGTCGCCATTTTTCCATTTTCAAATATACATCTAGAGCAGCTGTCCCAACGACTCTTCAGTTACACTCTTCAGTTATGCATTCCAGATCCTGCCCCATGCACGCACACGCACACTGTATTATGCGCAAAGGGACCAAAAAAAGTACAATTAAAAATCGAAAAATTCAAGCCACGGCGCCAACTTAGTTTTGAGTCCGCTGCTAGAAAACGGGTCCCTAGTCATGTATTATTACTCCGTCTCTCGTAATGGCTTAGTTCGCTCAACTCCAAATCGCCATTATTTGAAATCTAGGGTAAGGAAAGCTGGACACAGAGGCAAATGAATACAGGACAGGATATCCCGAAACAGAGAGTAGGAGTCACGATGAGTGATGATGTGAAGATGTCAAGATGTCAAGAGGGCTGCAATATGGCAGTAGATGAACGGATGCGAGTTCGAATCGGGAAACTGCGAGTAGAGCTACACGATAAACATGGCAACTGGGCACCATCCACGCGAGATGATCGCGATATCCTCGCGATATCCATATGACAGGTGCGGCCAAGGGCGTGGGGAAGCAGAGCTGCTGCCCGTTGTGTGTGTCAGGTGGCAGGGTATGCCGCCTATCGATGCCTAAAATCTAATATCATGGCGATTTCTGATTTGATTGCTTCGTACGCCATGCCCCTTCAAGTGCTCCATGCTACTCCATGTCCTAGCTCGCCATTTGTGCATCTACTATACCTTATGCAACTCCTTCGCAAGCATTGCCAGGTATGTACCACTGATATCTCCACGGGGCTCGACCGAAAATCCTAATCCTCTCGGCACTGGCCGTGGCCAAGTTGGCGCGTTAGCGAGGTCCAAACTACGGGGAATTGTATGGAGTATGGAGTATGGAGTATGGAGAACGGCCCGCCGTTTCCTGCCATGTGCATAAGCTGGGTTGGATATTGGATCCGTGGATCTTGCGTGGGTCACACAACTATTAGCACGAAAGGATAGGGAATATCAAGTGTCCAGGTATGGAATAGCCTGGGGGCCGCTTATTACCAAATACCTACCCAGCAGCCAAATCAAAGGTTCAAGCTATCGTTTTTTTGATTTTGATTTTAATTCGCTTCTATTTTCAGTTACCTAACCAACGACCGATCCTTTATTCATTTCTCCTACAGCCCAACAGCCTTTGCGCTCAGTGTCCACAGTTTTTCCGCCTCAATATCGCTAATGGCCGCGGGGCTAACCACATCGACATAGTAATCTGCCATCCGAGCCCTTTGTTCCAGATACGCACCGTTGCGAGCTGAATAATGAGAGTTGTTAGTTTCTTCCAATAGTCTCACCGGCAGCTGAAGAAAAGGATTACGAGGTAGGTCAAGACAAAGAGGAACGAAGGAGCCGAACAACGGAGAAGGAGAAAAAAAAAAGGAGGCTATTGAAAGACGACATACCCTTGAGATATGGATCAAAAGACGCAAAAACGTGAGTTGCAACTCCTCGCTCTGCTGATATCGGCTCTGGCGGTGCCCATCCATATGGTGCTGCACCCATTCGAGAGACTCTCCCTGCAGAGAAGAACAACGCATCCGAGTTAGCAGACCGATGAAAAACTGCAAGGAGCAGACAGCAAACAATGGTTCAACTTACAGGCCTCATCTCCGTCTTTTCCAGGCGTAAAGTCCAGATGGCCGGCGAGATTGGTGGTTATAATTGCTCCTGGGTTTACGCTAAACGACAGAAGCCCACGATCTCCCAGCCTCTTTGCGAGCTCTCTGGAAAAGAGAATGTTGGCCGTCTTGGATTGGGCATATGCAGCCCATTTTTCGTATGTCTTTCCTTCCTGTATTATTGGTTAGTATGGACACCCTCTTTGATTTTGGACTCATAATGACGAAATGGAAATGAATAACAGGACCGATTCCACCCAAACTTGACTATCGACTCACATCATAGTTGAGATCCGTATGACGAATGCCGCTAATGTAATGCGCACCGCTGCTGATGTTAACCACTCGACCATCCTTTGCTGCAAGGACCTTGTCCAATATCAGGTTGGTGAAGAGAAAATGGCCGAGGTGATTAGCCGTGAGATGCTTTTCAAATCCGTCAACACATAGTTCGTAGGGCACCGCCATGACGCCCGCGTTGTTCATCAGCACGTCAATCACGGGGACGTCATCCCAAGAGTTGACCTCCTCAGCCGCCTTTCGAACCGAAGCAAATGATGTCAAATCAAGCTCCAGCACTTTGGTTTGGACCTCTGGGTGCGCCTTGGTTATCAGTTCGGCAGTTTGGTTAACCTTATCCAGGCTTCTTCCCGTGAGGATGATCAACTTTGGCTGGCCTGCAGCGACCGACTCAACATATGTTGCGCCCAGACTGTTGGGAGAGACGCCAGTGGCGAGGATGGTCTTGCCCTTGATGATAGGGGCGTACTCCGTGACCAACTCGGGGCCCGTAATGGTATCTGGGTATGGGTAAGGCATGTTGGGAGTTTGACTCTTCTCTTATTGTAACAAAGTTTGACCCTGAGTAAGGCAAGAGAGTGAATATGCTGTCACACTGACCAAAGAATTGATAGAAAAGCTGTGTCTAAAGACGGCTGGGAGGAGGGGATAAGTTGGCTTCTTTATACATCTCTGACAACTTATAAAGAAGAGAGATTCTGCCCGCTTGTGCCCCTTCCCCACCGGCCTCTACCTTGAATTGCGTCTTTGTTCCCCTTTGCCCCCTATTCTAACTCTTGTTGACCACTGACTATTTTCTTACGTTTCGTCGTATTATTATAGCATTTCTATATCGGAAAAAGATGCGGCTCCTTTTCGTCTTGCAGTTATAGCAGTTTGTATTGCAACAACAACTAGCGAGTGTTTTGGTTGGCTGGTCTACAACTTCCTGAAATGGAATACGTTGCCCTAGGCTCGATCCAGTGATTGGGTGGCGCTCTCAATCGCTCATAGCGACTGGGGCAGTTCATCGTAGCCCATTTTTTATGGAGCAAGATATCAGCTGGCAGCCTTACGGCCTTTTGCTTCTTAATCATAATTTCCGGAGTATTAATCATCTTATCGCCGTGTAAGGCGGGAGAGCGACCAAGTGTGGCTTCACAGGTACTCGAATGAGCTCCCTCGAACGGGCTTTCTTCAACGTAGGTGGCTCTGAATAAGCTGCCGATGGGATGGTGCGCCACCGGCCTCGGACGAGACTAAGATTGAGTTCCGAGCCGAATTTGACGAGGTTTTGAGCAATAGGCCGATCTCTAGCGGAGCGAGCCGAATCGACTATGCACCTGCAGAGAGCGGGTATGCAACCCATGCTGAGTTTTGCTATTTGGAAGGCTATCCAACTGAATCTTGATTAGTACGGACACCCGAGATTCTCTCTTCTTTCAGAGACTTGTTTTTTATCAATATGCCTGTTCCTTGTTTAATATGCCTATTCCTTATTTAATATGCTTGCTCCTTCTTCACAATTTACTAGACTTAAACTATTGAAGCTTGATTAGTGCTGATGCCTATGATCGTCTTCCGATTCATGATATTAGATGACTGGTTGAGAGAGCAAAGATTACCTCAATAATTACTCCACAATTATAAGATGGGACCAAGTATCGCTGGCAAAACACTGCATCAAACAACTCTCATTTATAATCAGCTTCGCCTCCTCTCTGACCAATGATGAGCAGCCTAAGACACGTGGATCAATGGAATAACTGATGAGACTACCTGTTCCCACGCTCATTCTGTAGAATAAATACATACACATGCACGCAGCTTTCCTTCCCAAAACCCGAAATAGCTAGCAATCAATCATGAGGAAAAAAAAATGACACAACCATGAACATGACGATAATAAGGACAATCATTGACCATGCAATACAACATTAAAAATCCGTTTCAGAAAAAAAAAGACCAAACAGCAAGAAGTAAAAAGAGCACACAAACATCAGACTTCAGCTCGCCAACAACAGCATCCTAGCCAGGCAAGACAAGATGACACAAAACAAGACAAGACCAAAATAGTAACAGCAGCAAAAAATCCCGTACAACAGATGAGGTATTCGACAAGGTTACATTGTTAATATCAACTCCAATATGTGCCCCCCAAGCTTTGAACGTCGCCTGCCTCGTTGGCAACGCGTAGCCAGCTCCTTTTCTTTTTATGACGGTGAAATGTTTTCTAAAAATCCTCCCAATGCCACTTCCCTTTTCTTCCGTTGCTCTCTTTATTCTTTCACATGCACACGGCGCGTGCACCTTTTCCCTCTTTCTCTTCCTTCCACTATCGTTGTATTGCAAATGCAAGCGAAAATGTGTCATAGTGCAAGTGCTTGCTTGTTGAATAAAGGAGGGGAAAAAACTTGAAACTAAAATTCGCAGGCTTTCATTCGTGGCTCGTAGACAATTCGTATACCTTCCATATGCTTCTCTTCTTTCTTCTCTGCTCTTTCTCTATATCGATGTTCATATCGCGTCTATTCCTCTTCCTCTTCAATGGGGGCTGGAGTACGACGTTCAACACGTCTCTTAGGCCTCCTGTGCCGGCTGCTGCTGATGTTGCTAGCTGAGTCATCGGGATAAAGATCATATTCCTCCATCGCCCAGTCCTCTTCGCTGCCGTTGCCAGCATCGCTCTCAGCCCACGCAGGTCGCTCGTATGTCGAGTTTAGGGAGTTGCCCGAGCCAGGAATCGAGAGCACGTCGATGCGTTTTCGGCTCTGGAGATTCTGCATGAGGCCGGCTCCACGCTGTCGCAGGGCAGTCCGAACAATCTCTGCCTGATGATGCAGCTTCTCAAAGGCATCTTCCAGCGCTTCCATGCCCTGGTAGATCTCTCGCTCAATCTCAGCAATGGCTGCCATCTCCATCTCCTCGTCGTTGGAAACTGGGGGCCGGCTCCCACCCATACCGGAAGAAGTAAGGCTGATGAAAGACGCGGGAGTTGCACCGCGGGAATATGGAGAGAAAGGAGTGCCGTTTCGAGAACTCATGGCCGAAGGACCACGGAAAGGCGTCGGGCCTCTCGACTCTACGCCGCCAAAGTCGTCACCGTCAGCGCCTGACCACAAGAATCCGTCAAATCGGCCTGATGTCAGAATTTCCCATTCTTGGCTATTGATATTGGACAGGGTGATGAGAAGGTCGTGGGTATGGCGATTCTTGATGAGATAAGTAATGCTTTCTGCATCACGAGGAACCTGTTGAAGGCGGTATAGCCGCTGCAAGGAAAGACCAGTCTTGATGATGAAATCATTGCGTGGCCGGTTAAGCGGAGTCGGTGCACGCGTGGCAGGCCTCAGCTCCTTTGATCCGGATAAGAGGGCGTTGAAGTAAGGCCGGTCCTCGGAGTCGAGGTTGGTCAGGATAGCGAAGCTCAGCGTCTCGTCATCGACCTCCTGAGGAGGCGGAACAGGTGTCTCCGCTGTGCTGTGAAGCCACTTGTCGACAGCAGACCTGACCTTCTTTGACTGTCGTAGATAGTGTTCTCTAAACTCCTCAGCGATATCAGGATCTAGCTGGATAGGAGACTCTGGCCTTCGGGGGGTTTCTCCTGATATCTCAGCCGCCTTGGTGCCAATGTCTGCCAAATCAAAGGGCGGCCATTGGGGGAGTTCAATACGGCCGCTGACCCATTCGAGCACATCACCCCAGTTCAAGCCGCGGTGAGGTTCGTTGGACTTTTCGCATATGATGCAAGAGCAGCCGTGGGGTGGCAAGTCTCGAGAAAAGACGTTTTCTAGCCGGTCAAGCAGACGACGAGCGACTGATCGATGGCCAGTGGCTACGGCAACCGATCCCTGCTTTGAGAGGACGGTGTTATACTGGTCCAGGAGGCTGACAAAGGGCGTGAAAAGCGTCTCGGCGCCAGTGAGGGGTGATTGTGAGGGCCTGGAGCTGCCATTTTGGACGGGCAAAACCGACAAGAAGTGCCTTGTGACAGGGGCCGACAAACCACCGTTTTGTAGTAGATAGTCTACCCTGGGTATGTCGAGGACATCGACGGCAGGAGGCGGAGGTGGCGGCGGCGGAGGAGGATGGGAGGGCGCCTTCATGGCGGGTGTGGCAGTACCCGAAGCAATGGTGGATGCATAGTCGTCGCCGTCAACGCCCGAGGCGGGAGTGCGAGATCGCTTCGAATCGCCGTAGAGTTGGGAGGGGAATTGGTGAGCCTGGGTTGGCGTCTTGGGAGATGAGTCCTGGGCACTGGACGGGGAGGAGTCGACATGGAGCGGCTCAGGCTTACTCTTCTTGGCGCTGCGAGTTGACGATGACCGCTTGGATGATGAATGGCGTGAATGTGAAGCAGTACTGGAGGAGCGGGACAGGACAGACGACCGAAGCTTGTCGTGAATCTTGTTTGTGGGTGAACGTATCAAAGTCGCTGCGCTGGTTGACGAGCGGCGGCTAACCTTGGAGGATTTTTCTTCTGTAGCACGGGAGGCCGACCTGGAAAGCGAAGATCTGTTGCCGCGGTCCAGGAGTTCCTCGGCGCGTTTTCTGGCGGCAGAGACGTCTGTGTCGGGAGGCGTGGGCGGTCGAGATCGAGACGACCGTTTAGAAGCTGACCGAGGAATGTCGTCAGGGGAGAGGGTGTTTTTGGATCGACGCTCCTGATCTCCGCCACCCGAGGTAATATCGGTAGGTTCAGGCGTCAGCGGGTTGGAGGCCTTGGTCTGAGAGTTTGAAGAGCCAACATCTTCGCGGCTGTTGACGGCCTCTTTGCTGTGCGCCTTGTCAAACGATGGGTAAGGTAGTGAGATACGATCCTTTTCGATGGAGAGCTTGGACATTGCGTCGACGGTCAGGTCAGACATGGAGACTGGGCGCTGGGGCAGCAGGCGGTCCCGGTCCCTATCTCGGTCTCGATCGCGATCTCTATCTCGGTCCCGGTCAGATTCTCTCTTGCGGTGTCGCCTGGTGGACGAGGTGAGCGAATGGGTGTCGCTGGAGCTGCGAGCGGATTTCGAGGAGCGGTGGGGGCGGTCTCGGTCAGGCTTGCGCTCTGATTTGGAACGACGGGCCTTGTCGCGCAGGCGGTCGTCGTCGACATTGACGTCGGCGTCACGTTCCTTGGACGGCATTTCGAATCACCATCGGGGCAGTTGCGCTGCGATTGTTTGGGGGGCGGATTCGTGGTGGTTGGTTTTTGCGGAGGCTGCAGCGATTTTGAGCAGGGGTTCCTTTTTTGGGATTGGATTTTTGTGTGGTGTTTGCTGGCTCTTTTTTTGCAAGTGGAAAAGGAGGAGGACAGGGCGAGTCAGGATAGGGCAGACGAAGAATGACGATGGAGACAAAGGCAAACGAAAGCGGCGAGCTGCAGATGAAGAGGAGAAAAAACGAGAGCAGGAGAATCGGATATGCAAGTTGGACAAAGAGTGAGGGGACGGTGAGGAAGGGATCACCCGAAATCGAAATCGAAATCGAAGTCGATGCCGGAAGCTCTTGCTTGGCTCAGGCAGCGACGACCCCTACTAAAGACTGCACTAGGGGGAGTACAGGTACGAAACGCAGTGGTACCTGTCAGGTGATACGGGCGCTGTGACGACGGACCTTTAGGGGCCTGATTAGGGGGAGCACAGCAGAGCGGGCTTCAAAGGGAGGTACTGGGGGGACAGGTATCGCTACTTTGCGAGCCGCTATGGGGTGGGTCGGTGGCAGCAGCACATAGCTTGATGTGGGCAGATTTTAGCGGTCTTGTGGCCTGGAATCTGCGTTTGTTGATTGATGCACGTTGCGCTGATGCAATGGCACGAGTCTGTGATGCATCGAATGGATCTGCCTGCCTGTAATCATCGCTAGAGCGCCGTTTAAGCTGCTGGCAGTGCAGGGCGGTGCATCAGATCCCGGGCAAAATGCGAGCAAGTCGCCAAAGCTGTGTTACTTTGCGGCGTCGAAAAGCATCAATCGGAATGACGAATTGCTAGCTCGGCATTCTCCTTCTCCCTCTCCCGGTGCGACCCCAGATGAAATGCCGCTGTAAGGGCTGATGTCACAGGGAGCGCACAAAGATATGAATAGACGATATAAGAAAAGAATGCTAATATATGCTATTGAAGTGCTAAAAAAACTGATCGCCTCCCGTTGTCAATAATGACGCCCAACCCCAACCATGTGAAGAAGAAAAAAAGCTTGATGGGCTGATGATGCCTTACCGCGGGTGCTCCAAAAGCCTAAAGGCGGCCCGGCCAAACGGTGCGCCCAATTCGTGCCACTCAAAAGCCATCCATTGTGCTGTAGCACCTAAAATAAATTGGCAGCACTTTTCCGCACCAAAGCAGATTGACTTAGCGGCACATCAAAGTGCTGAGCCGGCGCCAATCACCGCCCAATGGAGGGGGGAAATGGCCAGCATGATTGGCTGCTCGGCTTGTTTCTCTGTCTTGCGCCCCTCCCCTGACGTGGCATTCGGCGCTTCAGTTTGTTCTTTTTTTGTGGCATGAAGGTTTGGAATATTGTATGGAATTCACGCGAGGGGATTGTATTTGGTGCGTTTGACGGTAGAAACATTGAGTGCTGAAGATGTAATGAGAGTAATCTGAGAGATGGAGAAGAGGACCATTCTACGAGTAGTATATACTGTTCTCTAGTATATACTGCTCTCGTAACAGATGCTGCAGTATCGAGGTTTCATATGCCACACCCACACACACACAGCGTCTATTCATTACATTCATTACCCCTCAACGAGATGCGACGTGCAGATATTCTACAGGCATTCTTCGTATAAACGATGCAGCAATGGCAGCACCTCAGGCCAATCGCATCCATGCCGTATGTCTAATAGCGGAGGCACGCTGCAATATGCGGTTGCAAATGCCACCACCGCCAAGCATAAGAGATGGAGAAATGCACATGTATCTCGAACTACTTGGCACTTGTATAATTGGCCAGATACTACTGCCAGCATTGGCCGAATTAAAAGACTCTTCACCTGCAAGCGAATTGCATCATCACAGACGAGTCATATAGTGAAAGTGCCGTCTCATTCAGTATCATGTAATAATAATAATTAAAAAAAAAAAAAAAAAAAAAAAAAAGAAATATATCATCCTCCCATCCATGTATTTAATCTGGACCTGCGTTTGACAAATGTCTCAATAAACAGCCAAATACCGTTATGACTTCTGAATCTTTAATTGCCGGCGTTGGTTGAGACATTTGGCAGACGTAAGCTCCTTCTTCCACTCTTGTAACATCTTATCTGCCTCACTCTCCTAGTCTCCTGTCAAGGAAGTTTTAATGTGCTGCCACTCGTAAAGATATCACAAGAAAACAGAAAAGGTCAATGCAAATCAGCAAATGCGAGTCATGTCAAGGCGGACAGTTTCTTTATTGAACAACTATTAAAAACCGCCATATCTTGCTTCTTGCTATAATAGAGTCTTGTATGTCTTTTACTCTATACCACCTCTGGTTTGTAGACATTTCATCTATCGTATCCATCCATCTATGCAAAACAAGCCATTGGGCAAATGCTTTTGGGGACTTTTTTCTCCTTTTCAAAGCACAAATCCATCATATCATATATATGTATCCAAACGCCAACTCTTTTGCCTCTTCCAAGTACATGTATACATCTATACGGAAGAACAACAAACAACGGTATAAACGAAACTAAAATAATGATAAATCAAAGATAAAAAGCAATGCTCCTTTACAGACGGTCCAACAGGCCGCGGCTCTCGAGCAGCAAGATGATCTCGTGCACAATAGAGCGGACGTTCTGCTTGGTCAGGTCGACAGTCAGGTCGGCCTTCTGAGGGGTCTCATAGGGGTCGTCGACACCAGTGAAGCCTTTGATCTCGCCTGCGCGAGCCTTCTGGTAGATGCCCTTGCGGTCCGTCTTCTCGCAGTGCTCAAGCGGCGTGGCAATGTGGACCAGGAAAAAGGGTCCAGACTTCTCAACAAGCTCTCGAGCATGCACGCGAGCATCCTCATATGGGGCAATAGGGGCGGCGATGACGGCAGCACCGGCCTTGGTCAGCTCAGAGGCAACAAAGGCGATGCGACCAATGTTCAGGCTTCGGTCCTGGCGGCTAAAGCCCAGCTCGGATGAGAGCTCGGCACGCACCGTCTCACCCAGCAGCATGGACACGGGTCGGCCACCGCCCTGGTTCAGCGTCGCTTGGAGCGCACGCGCGATCTGGTCCTTGCCGGAGTTCTGGTAACCTGTCAGGAAGACAGTGAAGCCCTTCTCACGCGGCAGTGGGTTCTGCTCTCGCAGCACCTTGACAACTTCGGGGTAAGAGAACCACTCGGGAATCTCCTTGCCGGTCCTCAAGCGGTTTCGCAGCTCTGTACCGGAGATGTTCATGGTGCGAGTGCCCTCGGGGATCTCGTTGGCGGGCATGTACTCGTCGCGATCAGGGATGTAGATCATCTCCTGGAACTCGACCATCTTGATGCCGAGCTCCTCCTGGTGCTGCTGCACGAGGATCTGCGCATCGTAAGGGCCATAGTGGTCCTTGCCGTTCTTGTTCTTGCCGGGGCCAGCGTGGTCACGGCCAACAATGAAGTGGGTGGCACCATGGTTCTTACGGATGACGGCGTGCCACAGGGCCTCACGGGGACCGCCCATTCGCATGGCCAGAGGCAGCAGAGCGAGAGCAGCCATGCCGTTGGGGTATCTGGGCAGCAGAGCGCGGTAGACGCGGACTCGAGTGAAGTGGTCGATATCACCAGGCTTGGTCAGGCCGACGACGGGGTGGATAAGGACGTTGGCTTGCTGAGAACGAGCAGCCCGGACCGTCAGCTCACGGTGAGCGCGGTGCATGGGGTTTCGGGTCTGGAAGGCGACAACCTTTTGCCAGCCGAGCTTGTTGAAGTGGGATCGCAACTCAGCAGGGGTGACTGTACAGAATCAACTTGTAATTAGTGGCTTGCTCTTTGAACGTATCCATTGTTTCTGGTAGAACATACATCGCAGATCGAGGAAATCGTAGTGCTCAAGACGGCTGATGGCCTCGAGCTTACCGCCGACGTAAAAGTCCTTGGCGACGCTGAAGAGGTGCTTGACGCCGGGATGTGTGTCATCATCACTGCCAAAGACTTCCTTGGCCTCATTAACCCTGGATTGCGCGAGCAGTGTTAGTTTTCTGTCAAGTATATTTGTCGTTTGACTGTGTAGGATAGGCCAATGGCCTAACCAAACAAGTCGCAAATCCCAATCGCATTATTAGAGCTTACTTGTCTGGTCTGTACACATCCTCGACAGTCAGGATGGCCAGATTCCGGTCATCTCTGAAGTCGCGCAGCGTAAGCTTTGCGCCTGGCTTGATGGAGAGCTCATCAATCTGTGCCTGGTCGACGTCGAGGGTGATGGGCATGCTGAAGAGCAAGCCATTTTCGAGACGGTTCTCCTTGACGACTCTGTTGTAGTCCTTTTCGGTCATGAAACCTGCATAGCGAAAACAGTAGCGTCAGTAATCGCGGCCATACAAGCTGATTGCGCCCGTCTCTTCCACCCCTCCTCTGCTTCGAATGCACCAACGCGGGGCAAGCCGAATCCTTGTGATCCGCATTGCGCGCGCGCTTGGAGGGGCTTTGCGACCAGCACTAATTAAACTATGACTATAGGCAATCATGACATACCTTCTAAGGGAGAGAAGCCGCCATTGAGGATAAGCTCCAAGTCGCAGAGATGGCGCTCAGACAGCACAAGAGCAGGAAGAGTCTCGGACTGCGCCAGCAGCTCGGCCTGGCGAGGCAGATCGCGGGCGAAGAGGTCCTTGAGGACACCGCCGTGGGGAGTGTTGGCCATTATGACGATGGTGGGGTTGGTCAAGCTTGCGAGGGTAAAATGGTGTCAACGGCACGACCAGTCACGCAACAGGCTCTGGTAAAAGGGAGAAAACGACGACAAAAGCAAGCAACGGGAGATTGCAAGCAAAAGAACAGGAAGCGAGAACGACAAGATGAAGGATTCACAGAGAAGGAGAGAGAAAGAGAGAGAGAGAGGAGAAAGGAAGAAGAGTACAAATGGGGGTGGGCGTCTCAACGCCAGACTATAAATGCTTTTTCCCTCTGGGGTCGTCCCGGAGATGCTAAAACGCCAAAAAAGGTACATTTGCAATCTGAAGTGCAATCTGTAGAGACACACCTGGCAAATTGGTGATCCCGTAAGCAGCCTCGTAGGAGGATCTGCCTGTTTCTCTTCAATATACACCACTCCCCACTGGCTGCCCATGGGAAAACTGGCCTGGAGTCGCAATTCCAAGCAGCTATTACTCGGCAATGCTCCACAGAACAGAAAAAAAGACTGGGAGTGGCCCACCGCAGCCATGTAATGGCGGCATTTGGCTCGAGATTCTGGCGATGACGTGCTCGAGAGCGATGCTCCGGGTCCCGCATGGCTTGAAGGCAGTGCCCAATCAGCGACGTGCAGATGTCCGCAAAAGCCAGTCCGAGTATAAGGAAAGCAAAGCAAAAGGCCATTTGCTTCAACGGACGGGGGTGTTTGTCTCCATTGAATAGGTTAGCCGCAATTGCGAAATCTCGGACCATCGGCGGTGGATGTCGCTGCCTCTCTCTTTTTTTTCCCTCCTGTTCTTTGCCGTTTTGTTTGAGGCTGAGGAGAGCGGGCTGCATACGTAAACCTGCTGCTGATCTTCACCAAAGGTACAGACTATTTTACACATGTAAACGACGGAACCGTAGCCGAACACAAATGATCGACAGGGTGAAGATTGGAGGATATTCGGTTCCATATGACAACTCACCAGCCAAATATGCCTCCGACTATCTGCTCACGTCCCCAATCCCTCAATCCAGGATGATGACAAAACATCTTGGATGGAGGGAATTAAAACAAGAGGCCCCAGTCCGCCGACTAGCCACGGGCTAGACAGCGCCTAGTGTCTCCACGTCCTTCGGGCCATCGCTTCTTCTTAATTCTTTCTTCGCCTTCTGCAACGTTCGGCCGCATAAACCTTGTGTGGGAACATTGGCTCAGATTTCACCACCGGACGCCTCGATTTCGCCATTTTCTTTTTTGGGAAGGCCCCCTGGTTTGGTGCCGGTTTTAGGGTGTGTTCCGTAAATTCACTCTCGTAGCTCTCCGTGTATGCGGCGGTTCGCCAACGGCTCTCGGGCTCCTTGTGGGCTGCGTCTATCTTTTCTTCGGGCTGTCGGCCGGCCGGTTGAATTTGACAAGTCGTTGGAAGTCATGATACTGTCACATCCCCATACTGTCAGCATCTTTCTTCTGCGTGATTCTATGCGCCCTTGATCCATCCATACGTGCCATCCGCACATGAACTGTTGCAAGCATCCTTGTGCAATACCTGAGCATGCGCCCATCAGCAATGTGTGTATGCATAACCATCTGATGTTGCACCTGTGCGAGGGCTGGACGGACATCAATGGTAGCCAAGCTGAAGTTGTGATAGATGTAAAGACTGACATTGTTGAAGTTTTTTTTCGCTGCTATATTCTGAATTCTTATCAGTCATGCCGCATAGTTTATCTACATGTGCATATGCTGTCTTAAGGCAACTGCTGGGCAGTGGGGGAAGGATCCAATGGCCATCGCTCAATAGTGCTCATCATTTCTTACTAACTAACGTCCAATGTAAAACTATCACACAAAACTAGTCTAAATGCCATTATTCTCTATTCAAATCAAGATGAAATGCAAAACAGTCTCAAATCCAAAAATAACACCCAAAATCCGTAAAACAGGTAAAAACAACAAATTAGCAAAATCCCAATATCGCACTACCAACTGGCCTTTGTTTCAAGTCATGACTACTCCAACCAAAAAGCAATCTCAAAGAGAAAACAAAACAAAAGAAAGACTTCATGTGAACAAATCAAATCCCAAAGCGTCCACCACCAGGCTAATGAAGCCAAGCAGTTCTTGTCCCGTCTCATTACGCAATGGCAATATTTTCAATAATGAACGATACGGCGGCTGCCGATGTCAGGGCTGCATACTTCACCCACATGACATGATTGTCGGGAGCATTCTTGTATGCCCGCACGCTGAGGACATTGAGACATGGAATCTGGTTTTTATAGCGGCCGCTGTTCAGATCCTTTCCGCAGCACATCTGATTATTCATAGTCCTTGGCCATTCTGGATACGTCGCGGGTACGCCTATTTATTGTGTTAGCATCATTCTCTCAAAGTAAACGTTCTACTCGGGGGCCATCTCAAACGCACTCATCTCTGGCATCACGAGTCCATCATAAATTTCTGCATTTCCCTCGGCCCATTGGCCAACCCTTTGGTCGAGGAGAAATCGATCCATGGCATTAGCTAGCTTGGCCAAGGATTCAATATCCTCCCCTGGAATGGATGTCGATAAGCGATCATAACGGCGTTCATCGACTTCTGGCATTTTCAATAAACAATGGCCAATAGGCGGGTATGCGTAGACTTCCGACTCATAAGTGCCGCCAATGAAGAGCACCTTGATGTTAAACCTTTCCTTCATGGCTGCACTCGCCAAGGCATGGTATTCCTTTTTAGCTTGTACTAGGAAGACCGTTTTGCCAGAAAGATCACCCATTAGCCAGTCGAGTTTATCTTCGTTTCCGATTCCTTTGTATAGTGGGCAGTAGGGGCCAAAAATTGACTTGGTGTAGTTGAACTCGGTCTTGCTTGACACAATCCACCCAATGGGCCATTCCGCTGAAGTGTTCGCCATGATTAGGTTTTCAAAGTTTTGTTGGTTTTAGATCTCAAATTTTAGCGCGTCAAGGTTCTGGGTCAGTTATGTTGGTAACTAGAGGTGTTTGTAATAGCCTGATAGATGTCTGAATGATTCAAAGCTTATTGGGATGTGTTGTGATGACTGAGAAGTTTGAGTTGTCTGGATTGCTTCGAGATGGTTATCGGACGGTCGATCCATCCCTTATTATAATTTTCCGAGCAAGCGTCAAGATGAATATTGCTATTGTGTTGACACTATCCCAACGGGAACTGTTCCAAAAGACCTTTGTAGCACTGGTGTTCAAAATGCAAAGTAGAGTATCAAGTTCATACTATAAAAAGCGTCTCTTCGTACGTGTTCAAAATGTAAAGCAATATATCAACTTCATACCATAGAAGCGTCTCTTTGTAGCACCATGTTTACAAAAGCCGTCAAAGAGGCAAAGAATACATCGGTTTGACGCTGTGGATGGGCGTCTCTTTGTAGTACCATGTTCGTAAAATCCATCAGCTTACCATGAATAATGAACCCTACGATGTTGTCTTTGTTTGAACCTCGTATAACGTAGCTTGTTCAACATCATTGCGGTTAGATTGAGTCCATGGACAACGTTTGGAGAATGTCGCCGGCTTTATTGCCGCTTAGTAAGTAGTTTTGGCAAAGAACAACAGTATTGGCAGATGTCAAAGGGAACATGAGAAACGAGACGGTTGAAACTAAAAGGCACTTTGAAAGATACAAGTAGTAGAGGTAGTAGAGGTAGTCAAAGGCAAAACCGCGTCCTGAAGAATAAATGAACGCCTACCTTTATTATCAATTTATGTGGTGCCTCCTCCTATATCATGTGTGATTTAATCGCCTCAATACTAGCATAAATTGTACTTGGTTTGTTGTTTTTGGCCGTTTCACATCTATTAACAACATGGGCTCGTTCAGAGATTCGTGTTAATCCTGCGGGGGTGATTTTGAACTGATGGCTCTCAGTGGGTAGTTAACATCACAACGTTCTTCATTAAATAACAAGACTTAGATGCCATTTACACAGTCTCAAGTCCCGAAAACACTATAGTAAAATATATTTGAATGAACAGTATTAACTACATCAACAATTTGTGGAGAAAAAAGGAAGAAAAGCCTCATTTGAACAGAACAGATCTATGTAAGACAAGAAGAAAAAAAGCGATTTTCCAGCGAATAGAGCAACCAGACAACATCATTGTCATCTTTAGCCTAAGACAGTTGCCCAAGCTGTTTGATAATGCCCTTTATGACAGTTGCAGATACGCCTCTCCCTAACGAAACCCATGGTTCGCCGTCAACGTGACCAGCAAAGCCACGGACTGTCATACACGGTACCCTGGGGCCGACTTCGGGCCCACAACACAAGTCATTGTTTGAGCAGCTCAAAAACATTGCGTGATGCAAGACCGCCCTCTGCTTGTCTTCATCTCCAGGCAAGTACAGCCCCATAGGATGGCTCTCTACATGCCCCTGCACTGCAAGTAGGAGGAGGCTTGCGTTCTGCTCATCTATAGCCGTAATGCCATTCCCGCGATTACCAAAGTCTGCCTCCTGAGCGGTAGGAGTATTTATAACGCAATTGCCAATGCTTTCGTCACTCAATCCGAAATTGGATGTGTAGTCGACGCCGGCAAAGAGAATCAGCCTCACGTGGCGAACATGGCGGTGCAAGCATAAAATCGCCGATGCCATATCCATTTTCTCGGCATATGCTACCTTGACATTGTGTAATCCAATTTTACCCGGCGTAATAGTGATTGTACCGGAATTAGGAGCGGAAAACCATTTTTGCTGGCTTTGCTTGCTATCCAGGTACTTTAAAGCTTCGTCATACTCTTCTCGAAGAAAAACCATCCACACAATGTTGCGGGCGGATGGTGCCATGGTGATAATTTTAAAAGAGTGGTCTCAAGATATTATTCAACTGGATGCTTGATATGTTTTACTATACCTATTATGAGAACCAGGTAAGCCTATTTATATGGAAGATGCAAGCTACAGAAAATGTATACTGCTTTTGCGTTATCGTTGACCGATAATTGTGCTCTATTTTTATTCTGAAGGCTGGATTGGAACAAAACATCAATCGATGAATCTTTAATAGTGAGAGACTTTCCCCCTCGGCCCTTTGTTCTTCAACTTTTTGCTAAGTAAAGATACTTACATAACAATGATTTATTGTTTCCATCTCTTTCACATCTATTCTCAAGTCAAAAGACCCTCTATTAATCCAAAATCTACAAGCTTCTGGAAAAAAGCTCAATTGACTAACAATAACAATGATGATAACAAAAATATGATCTAAATAAGCAAACAACGTCCTAAAAATACCCTTTCTCAGCTTTCTGACTTGAAAGCGCTCTTCTTGTCTTATTCTGGTAGTTCAAGCCTTTCAATGATACCCTTAGTAACAACCGCAGATGCCTGGCACGCAACATCGAACCAGGGGTCAAAGTTTTCACCGTCTTCGACACACTCGCCGCCCAGCCTGCGAATTACGATGCACGGCAGCCTGCAACCGAGTTGCATTCCACAACATAGGAGATTTTCCCATTCCTCTGGATCCCAGTGCTTATAAACAGTGTGGGCGTTGGTAACGTAGTTGATACCTTTGTTTTCTATGAGTATTCCGTTAGGGTTCTCTGTCATGAATCTATCTACGGCGAGCAGAAGGCGGTTTGCGTTCACATAGACCGTGGGTGGAACATTTCTCTCCGCCATGAAAAACTGATTCTCGTCAGTGCTAGGGACATCAATTATGCAACCGCCCAAACGTAGATTGTGATGTGGGAAATTCGACGTGATATCCACCCCGCCAATGATGAACAATTTGAAGGTTTCTAGGCCAAAATAGGTGAGCATGAATGCAGCCGTTGCAGATATGCGTTCTTTCTCAGAATATGCCAAAGTAACATGATGATCTCCAATTGTACCAAACACAAAGTGAATCACGTCTCCATCATGTTCCCGGACGTAACGGCTTCCTTCAAGTATAAGTTGACTCTCGGCATGTAACTGAGCAGTCGCCAGCGTAACTATCCATGCTAGACACGTTGACGCCATGGTCAAATATTGAAGACTTCAGATGGGCTATTGGATTTTGAATTGGGTAAAGACTTGTAAACTGCCTGATGAATGTTGGTATACGTATGAGGAACATATTACTTGCCTCTCTATATACTTGGCAAGCCCTTCAAGCTGCACAGGAATGAAGATTTGTACTGCAGCTGTGTTAATCCCTTCAAATGTAAAAGGACTTTGTTATAGTAATTATGAACAATCGTGACAAGTTTATGCTATTCACCATGTTGCTCATAGCAGAATGTTTGTAAAGAATGCCAAGATAGTTGATGATATTATAGAAGAAATGACGACTGTTTAGTATTAGAAGAAAGGTATTAAACAATTGACAAGTCTTGAAACTACGTATGGAACAATAAGGATTATTATATTGCGCTATATGGTTGAATAACACATTATATCAATTTGACTTAAAATGAAGACGGAAAAAGGTGAATTAACTGGGTTTATAGACAAAGACTTGTGCCTTTCAATGTAATTAATGTAAAATATTTGGGAAACTGCTAATCCATCATCATTTCCATTATCCAGTGCTCTAAAAATAGTATATGTTGCCCATTTACAGCCATTTTACTCCGCTTTGAAAAGCTCTTTTGCCATTACTCTGGCGGTACTATTCACGCTTCCTTTAGAAAACGCCCAGAAAACGGTGTGAATCAATGTTGACTTCCAAATATTCCATATGCCGCTCGGCCTAGCGGAGATCACTGTGTCATGTCTTAATCATTAGTCGTTTCTCGGGATCGAGCACCTTTTTAGCCTCTTATACGGGGAAACAATCCACGCAATAGAATGCGGCATGATGATGTTTTTGAGAAGACTACAGGTATAGGGCTTGTGATGTCCAATTTGAACTGATTTATGCCAGCGGAAAATTATTATCCAGCACCCCATCATCTTCTACTGGTTCTATTGGTTCCATCTTTATATGTAGGGTGATCTCAAAATGCCATTTATTTGTTTAAGTCTCACACAGTATTACCTATTTAAAACGTGTGAAAAGCAAAATCTCAATGCAGCAACGAAACCAAACACTCTCGTTCAACTAATTCTCCTCCCAAATACTAGATGAAAGACAAATGAAAATAGTAAAATAAAGCTCTTTAAACAAAATGACCGTCTCAATACGCCAAAATCCTGACTTTCCAGAAAAAAATGCAATTGCTGCTATCTTCCTACCCTCTTCACAATTACTCTAACTTCTCCAGTTTATTGAGAATATCCATGATGGTCTGCGCAGATGCTCTAGATGCAAGCTCAAGCTGATCTAAGTTAGCCTCGCATAGGCCAAGGACTAACATGTACGGCAATTCATCTAGGCAAAACATGCGATTCTCAATGTCTGCTTGGCTTTGATTGTAAAGAGCGTGAGCGTAGCACGTGCGGTCGCCAATAGTGTACCCATACTGGTTGTTTAGAAGGCAATCTACTGCATTGAGAAGGCTTTTTGCGTCCTTTCGACTCTCTTCGTGAATACTGCCTCTTATAAACTGAAATATAGCCTCAGTTTCCTCATCAAAGAAAGTATTTATGACGCAATCACCAATGCCAAGATTCATGGTTGAGTAATTCGCCATATAGTCGATACCGCCGAGAATAAACATTCTTATGTTCTTGCCCTGGAGTTTTAGCTCTCTTGTCATTATTTGGACTGCACGATATATGCAATGATCCTTTTCAGCATTCACTAGGTATACGTCGTGTTCCTTAATCGTTTTGCGGCAATAATAGTATTCTGTGGGATCACTGGGGGAGGTGGGAGCATCATCTTCCCAGGCTATTAGCGGAGCATGTTGATCAAGAAGAGCTTTGGCAGGTCCGTATTCCGTCCAAGATGGAGTAATCCAAGCGATCACATAAGACATGATGCTATGTATTAGAAGATGGCGTGTATCAGTGTTGGAATTTTGATGTAAAGCTGTCTTATGTCGGTAAAGCAGTGGACAATTAGAGAATTGGGTTGGTTGAATCAAATTGGATAGCCATTGGAAGCATTAGACTTCCAATTTATACGGATAGCAACGTTTCGAGCTGCAAACTACAAAGAAGGTCAATGGTTGCTATATTAACATTGAAATGGTAGCAAAGTAACTGGAAAAATTTCCTTGAGCTCATCGCAAAAGCCAAGATACGATTAACCTTGAAAAGACATTCTTGTGGACTATCAGCCTTTGTAAGAGACAATTTCGGATGAACAAGGACGAAAATATGGCGTAAAAGAAACAGTGAGAGAATAAATACTATTGAGAGAAAATATTTAGCAGCTTCTCAAAGTCAAAGGGCGACGGAGAATTGATTAAACGAGAGTTACACTTGTTCACGACGAGTGTTGTTCTGGATAAGCTGTTCAAGGGATGAAGTAAAGGCGGGCATTATGATTCACTATACAAATTCGGTTTATAAATGTATAGACGTCCCCGAGTATTGCATGTTCTAATCTTATTAACTTCACCACTTGAAGCGAAAGAGAGAAAACAGCTGAGCACTGCATCAAGCAACAAACTCTTTGCTATTTGTCGAAGGGAAATAAACCTCATTTCATCTGCTAGGTAAACAGAACAAAAGACGAGAGATTCCAAAGAATGATGCAGCGGCCATCGGATAGCGAGGAGAGACAGCTCATCCTCAGCTTCGACGTACTTCACATGATTCTCTTCAATTATTTGGAAAAAGATCAAGACATTCTCAGCTTTATCCTTGCAAGCAAACTCTACTATGAGCAATTTCATGGCGCTTTCCTCCTTCAAAATGTGTTCCATGGCAAATGTACGGCTCTAGAGAGAGCTGCGAGAGATACCAACATGGCCATGGTCGGAAAGATACTTGAAATTCCACTTATAGAAGCAGCTGTACCTCCCAATGTGTGGCTTAGGATGGCCGACATTGCTATAGATCTTAAGCACGTTGATTTAATGAGATCAATTCTACAGGTCAATTGCGTCCGGACCAGCATCAATGAAGAAGCCAACGATATCGCTATAAAAGGACCGGAGGTTTAGAAAGAACCGAAGTTTCACGATTCCTAGCTAAAGACAATGTGGCATGCTATACAGGTCGATCAAGCGGATTTAGTAGAGCTCTACCTTTCTCACGGCATGACAGTAGAACTATGCGATCCAGCCGGCTCGACAGCTTTACAGGTAGCGACTGAAGCCGAGGAAAAAGACATCTCGTAAGACTTTTGCTCGAAAAGTATAAAGCTGATCCGAACAAAATTTTCGAGCCAGTGGTTATATCTTCGTACTTATGGGACGCACCCCTCACTCTGGCGGCTGAGCAAGGCAGCACTAAACTTATAAAGCTGCTACTCGAGCATAAAGCAAACCCTTGCTATGGCGAAGCTGAGAAGTTTTGTCAGGCTTTGGGAGTAGCAGTCTCAGATGGCCACAAGGATGTTGTGAAAATCTTGTTACAGGATGAGCGAATCGAGCTTAATGCACGGGATATATATGGCATGACAATTATGGGCTATGCTGTGAGGAGTGGAAATACAGATATGGTGTAAATGTTGCTTGAAAACGAACGAATCGATCCAAACGCAACGGTAGCCGACGGCAGCTCCCCGCTACTGATTGCCGCCCAAGGTGTTGGTTTCGACGCAGTAGGGCGGCCAGACACCAGCGGATTAGCAATGACAAAGCTGCTTCTGTTGGACAGGAGGGTCGACATATACCTGAAGGATAACTATGAACGCACTGCATTATTTCGGGCCGCAGTGGATGACCAGCATGAGGTCCTGAAGATGTATCTAGACGGTGGCAAACTTGATCCGAATGCAACCGATAAGGATTTACTTACGCTAATCTCTGAAACACGCAACGAGAATTGTCTAGAACTTCTCATCAATGACACGAGGGTCGATCTGAGCGTGAGAAATGCCGAAGGCAAAACACCACTCATGCATAGCGTATCTTTTTGGAGAGTAGCCAATGTTGGGCGGTTGTTGGACTTGGAACGCGTCGATGTGAACCAGGCAGATAACGAGGGAAATACGGCAATGATGAAGGCTTGTAGCCGTCACTCAACGTGGATCAGCAAATCATACAAAATCCTCGAAATAGTGCAGCTCATGCTCAATTCGGGAAGAGTGAAGCTGGATATGGTAAACGCAAAGGGCGAAACGGCGCTGATGGTAGCTGTGAAGAGCCAAGCGGCGGGTGCTGTCGAGATGATTCTAGCCACGGGTCACCGCATGGTAGATATAAAAGACGCTGAGGGAGTTTCACTGATCGAATATGCTGTTTAGACTGATTCGAGGCAGATTGTAGAGCTGCTGCTTGGCACAGGCGAGGTGCAGGTGGTGCAGAGAACCATTGAGATTGCTCAATTGGAGTTTCAAGACATGCTGATGAGATATAGGGATGCAATGGAGGAAAGAGCAGGGGTTTGACTTTGGCTGATAGTATTCTATAGATGTTGCATAGGGTGAATAGAGATGTTTGTTATTTTCCCTAAACGCCATACATTCGAAAGTGGATCGGTGAAGAGAGATGGGAAGCAAGGCATCCTGAGTTTTATTGTACCACTCAAAGTGAATGCCAAGGTATGGTGCTTGGGTGTAGTTTTCATATGCTCTACACTTGGACATACATTCGTGAGATGGCATGAGGCTGTCCATATCGTTGATAGTAAACATAGCAGGGAATGTGTATTGAAGAAACACGTATGAAGATATAATGCAATACTTGGTAATTCTACCTACCACTATGAATACGCCTTGATTGATATAAAAGCGAAACATTTTCACCGAGCCCCGGAATTCGGTATCTTGTCAAGATTCCGGTGTTGTTGAAGAATGGAAGCGCTGGGATACAGCCATTTACAGCGTATCAAGGGAGAGGACCAGATATGGGAAATGGCCAAATCTGGCAAGTCGCTTACATAATGACAAATGACCACTGCAAAGGGATTGATTGGTTCCCTGCTTTAAAGCAAAGTCTAGACACTCAGCTATGATGATGCGCGCACAGTACACTGTAGCATCCATCTGCTGCGCCGCTTCATCGTATTTTCGCTTCCAAGGCATCTGCGTATTTCTAGCCAAAACTCCACTTTTCTCGTCGCTGCTCCCAGATGTCCAGATGTCCAGACTCGTATCTCAAAGGGGCGTTTGGATGTACGGCTGGTGGGGCAGACCCACCGCCTCGCTGCAAGGGGGCCGCCGTGGACCAGCAAGAGGCCGCGAAATTGCACACGATGGAGCCGGGACAGGTGCTTTTTAAGGGGAACCAGAGTTCGCGCAGCGGCCGGGAGCAGCGCTAGGCACCTGGAGCGACCGCCGTAGCGTGCTGTTTGCACCCAGAACTTCACGTTCAGCGGGAGGGGCTAAGAAAAAAAAGGACAGCGAGCCTCGAACGCTGCTTGGATTCTTCTTCACCTCCGCAACAAGGCGTCTCTTTCTCTGGTCTCCTTTTCTTCGCTTCTGTTTAAGACTATTTTTTCCCCCTTCGTCTCGCTCCCTAATTCCTCTTTTTTGTCCTCTTCTCGCCGGCTGCCGCCAATCTGCACGTCTGCGACACCAAGAAAACCATTCCGTCAGAGTTAATCCTCTCCGAGAGCCCTGTGTGCATCCACCAGCCAAGACACGCGAGCTTGCGTCCTCAGTCGGCCATTCCATCTACCAAGCCGCCCCTTTCCCCATCTCGCATCAATTGAAACGACGCATTTTTCTTCGCTTTTTCTTTTAATTTCGAATTGCCTGCTGCAAGCCCTGTTCCTCCGCCTTGCGCTTGGCACCTGGCACCGAGGCCTCGTGTTCTCCAAAGACCGCATCGCATCCTGATGCATTGAGCAGCATTGACCCTTGAGCTACCGAGATTCGACGACAGCAACAAGGCTGCTGTTCCACTCCAGCCCCCGCCGCCGCAATGCAGTTCCGAGCAAAGCATTCTCCTCTCCTCCTCCTCCTTCTCCCATCCATCGCCGGCGCCCTTGCGACAGACCCCGCTGCCGCTGCTGTCGCCAACACCGAGAGAGATGCCATCCCTGGTGACATTGCCGATGCCGCGGTCCTCAACGGCCGTCTCGGTGTGCCCACCAAGGACGCGCCGGTAGACGGCAAAGATGGCAAGCCTCACCTGGGACCCTTTGTCGAGACTGACGGCAAGGTATCGACCGACACCAAGGGCGAAGACGACCTCCCCACGCTCAAGGGGCGCCCCAAGGATCCCACCGTGGTCGACGGCAAGAAGATTCCCGAGTCCAACGATGGCGTCATGTTCGACAAGAACCGTGAGAAGCCTCAGGATGGCACCACGGGCACTGAGGGCGGCGTCTCCGAAAAGGACAAGGCCCGCAAGGCCCACGAGGGCAAGACTGGCGAGAAGGTGGTGAACCAGCCGGAAGCGCCCAAGGAACACCCTCCACTGCCTCACAGCGAGGAGAAGAAGATTGAAAAGGGCAAGGGCAAAGACAAGACCAAACCAGCGGAATCAGAGAAGGAGAAATCAAAGCCAAAGTCTTCATCCGATAAGGATATCGAAGACACTGGTTACACCGGACTTGAGGTATGACATGACAGTTATTATTTCGTTCCCTCCTCCTTGCTACCTGCTGCATGTGTCCATCTCTATGCGATGTGACAACGATGCGGCAACGATGCGATGATGATTCAATGATCCGATGCACTAACGCGCAACGGCGGGTAGAAACCCGATCTCTCCGACACCCCTCGCGAACAGCAACCGCCGCCCATCCCAGATTCCGCAAAGAAGGGCCATCTCGACATCTCCAAGCCAAAGACCGAAAGTTCACCTTCGACACCAGAGGCCTCTGAAGGCGAAGATGGCATCAACCAGCCTTTCCACTCTTTCATCCTGTCCTTTACCATGATCTTGGTTTCCGAAGTTGGAGACAAGACCTTTTTGGTAGCGGCTCTCATGGCCATGAAGCACGATCGCATGGTTGTCTTTTCTGCTGCCTTTGGAGCCCTCGCAGTCATGACTGTTTTGTCTGCCGTCTTGGGACATGCCGTGCCAGCTCTGATTTCCAAGCGTCTGACTGGTCTTCTCGCCGCCGGCCTGTTCTTTGTTTTTGGCGCCAGACTCCTCCGAGAGGGAATGAACATGGATCCCAACGAAGGTGTCACAGCCGAGATGCACGAGGTTGAGCAAGAACTGGCTGAGAAGGAGAAGGAGCTTGAGCGACGGGGTGGTTCCATCTCCGGTGACGCCCTTGAGATGGGCCTTGGTGGCAGATCTTCACGCAAAAACAGATTTCCCTCTCCCAGATCGCCCTCCGAATCCCCCTCCCGTGCCCCTTCCCGCAAGTCAAACAGCATCAGCAGCTTCGGCAGTGGTATCAGCAACCTTTGCTCTCTTATCCTGAGCCCAGCCTGGGTCCAGACCTTTGTCATGACTTTCTTGGGCGAGTGGGGAGACCGAAGCCAGATTGCCACCATTGCTATGGCTGCTGGACAGGACTACTGGTGGGTTACGCTCGGCGCTTTGGCTGGACACTCCATTTGCACCGGTGTTGCGGTCATCGGTGGTCGTGCTATTGCCGGACGTGTCAGTCTGAAAGTTGGTAAGTGTAAAAATCTAGTATCTATATGTAGATACGATCAATCTCTTTACAAGGAAATGACTCTAACCAAGGCTGTGTAGTGACTGTTGGCGGTGCCGTTGCCTTTTTATTCTTTGGCATACTCTATCTCATCGAGGCCATCTACTATTAGACGTACCGGTCTCACACACACATCATTGATATATTCGCTTGACTCTTAATTATACCGACCAGACTACCATCGTTTCCTCCCCTCTTTTTCTTCTCTATTTTCTCTTCTTCTCAACAGGATATCAGCAAGCGCGAAACTCTGTTTAGAAAACTGTATGATGAATACCTTGTTAGTTATTAATTTGTCTTTCTCTCGTCTGTTATTTTAATTTCTGCGATTATGCTGGTGCGTTTCCGCTTGAGCAGGAGGGGGAAAAGTAAAAAGAAAAGGATAAAAACGTTTGGTATGGGCATTGGAGATGAATACAGCACCCCACAAGGTAATAGATGGCTAGGATTGCTTGGGGCTTTTAAAGACATGGGACGACGGATGATTATCTACATTGGGTGGTATTTGAGAAGAGGAGTTTGATACGGCGCGCTGCATTTTGGGAAATTGAGCCGATGGGCTCTGGTAGCAAAGATGGAGAAGGAGAGAAAATCCAAGACGGGGCATATTGGTCGAGTAACCAACTCTGGAGCCAATTTTTCCTTTCTTCTATTCTTCTTCTTTAAGCTTGTCTTTAATGGATTACAGAGAGATACAGGGGAATCAAATACACACAATATTACATTGAAGATGATGAATTCATAAAAGGAGCAACGTTGCATTCTTTTCAGATATTGTGAAACTCTGGTATAATCATACACCCTGATTGAAGTTGATTTCATGGAGACAAACTTTACACTTCCAAAACGCCAAAGCGTCAAGTTAACTCTGAGATGCATAGTTGTGGCCTGATTTCTTTCCAAATCCCGGTGTCTTGAGATGACGCCTTTGCATGCTATTCGCCAACTCTACAGTAGTCTCATATCGCGGCGCTTCTACGGAGGACTATCGTGAAAAAGTGTCCGAGCTCTAAAAAAGGTGCCGGTAGTGGCAGCAGATCTCCAACTATCTGGGGCCTTCGGCATATGTATGCCCGACTCGGACTTGGCAAATACTACTGCTTCAATAGTATTAGTATTCCGTCCTTCGTCAGAAATAGTATCATCGTGTATTGTGGATGAATCGCTTGTCATCCACGGCTCAACATCGACGCCGGGATAGCCCTGGTTCGCACTCTGCTGTTGGTCAGCCCTGTGGGCGAGGCTCGTGCGACCTGCAGCTGCCTCTCTGCACATCGTGTTAGCCAAGGAGGGTCGCAGCGACGTCGTCAACCAAGGGGGCTGTGATGCTGAGATGGTGTTGTGTTTGAAACCCCTGATGTTTTGATTTTTATCCACATGAAGGTACACTTTCACGCTTTCCTTGTTCTTTTTTATACCGTTTATCGCTTCATCGGCCCTCGAGCCAATCGGATGCGCGCTTGAAGTGCCGTCAAGATCTGCTTCCTTCGCTCCTTCCTTGATTTCTATTGTTTCCTTGACCCAATATCACCTGCAGTCACGCCCCCATAAAAATTTGGCAAGCACCGATCTATACGCACATCACCATAAAGGATGCAGCCTAATACAACCCTACTTTTTTTGTATGCCCCTCCAACTTGTTCTCGCTGTTACAGGCGATAATGGCCATCTTGATCGAATTTCGCCTATCGAGCGCTTTGACTGGCTAGCAATGTCAGTCACGATTAAAGTTTAGGCTGTCTGGCTTGTTCGAGACGAGCGGACCACATACGAGACGCTCTCTGTTCGTCTCTCTTGATGCCGTGTCCAGCCGCTCTTTTCCATATTATCTGCCTGTATATGTCACTGAATCCATGTGATGTGGCAGTGAAAACAACAATCACAGTCAAATCCGACTGTGATGGCTGGCCTACCTGATTCACAAAATTGACTCACTCGGAGTATTCACACAAGATTGTACGTACGTTGACAGACTCCGTTCCAAGTAAGCAATGCAGGTTGAATCAAAAAGCATTTTTAGTCGCTTACGATATTCTAAACAGGGTAAAATTAACCGTGTAAGAGAAACGCCACCAAACTTGCGATGCTTCCTCGGCTAGCTTCCGATGACCATTTCGAATGCTCTCCTATTAGCTCGATCCTGGAGAAGTGTGTGGCGCTATTCCTTGCCGCTTGCCGCTGTACCTTGCAGCCTGTGACATTTCTCGCCATCTATTAAAAGTTTGACCATCACGGGATTCGAGAAGCGTGTGCCATATCTCTCGGCGCAGGGGTCCAGCGGGGAGGGGAAACATGCTCATGAGCGTTGTTGGCTCGCAAGACCGGTCGAAAGCAAACTAGGGCCACGAATCCGTTGACGACGAGTCGGAGGACGAAGGACTTGGCAGGTTCCTTTTTATTCCTTCCTTGGAAATGTCTCTCTATCTCCTTTTCTTTGGGCACACCCCTTTCCAAGCATACGGATGTGTACGGATGTCTTTTGTCTTTGGCTGATGCTAGGCCTGCAACGTTGTCAAGGCTTCGCTTCGAGGCCGCCTATAGAGTGCTCGGCATAATGTGAAGCGAGGGTGCGCATGCAGCAAGTATAAAGAAAGCAGAACAGAACGAAAATGCTTGGATAGTATTCCAAGACCACAGGCTAAACTGAAGCTGCCGATCAAGAGCTTCTGGACGGCTTTCTTTCAGGTTTACCGTGAATAATTTCGATTTGATCAGGTTTCAAATCAAAATCGGCGGCCCTTCGTCTTCAACTCTCTCTATACCTTACCAACACCTGAAGATGTGTGAGCTCATTCATTGTCCAGGCTGTGGAGAGCTCATTTCAGAGTCCCTTCCCGTCTCAGAGTGCTTGACCTGTTTGTCGTGAGCATTCTATACTGCCCTGTCGCATCTTTATAATTTCCTCTTGAAGTTAACGATGTACTTTAGAAGTAGTTACCGATCGACATCGCCCGAGAGACCAGCCTCAGCCCCACCTTCTGGCACAAGGTCTGAAGTCACTCTATTTATACTCGTCGTCTCCAATGAAGATTTGGAGCCGACTTTTGTGGATGGTGCTATATATTTCGAGTCATGAATGAAGGATGGGGTGTAGCAGGTTGCTGTTGAAGTGTTCTTCTGGGTACCGGTGCGTTTACTGCCTTGTTAGAAACTGATGGGTGAAATTAATAAAGGGCTGATAATCATGCACACAATTATTGGATATTATTTTGTCAAGTTAATCTTATATGGGGTTGTAACAAAGTTTTACATCGTGTAAACATGGAAATTTGTTTCACAGCATGTCGGTGAGCATGATTTTTACAGTGGTAACAGAGTATGGTAACAAAGCATAATGTCTAGCGAGCTTTGTTCGTGTAATTATCAACCCACACAAGCTTCAATAAGTCAATATATGTAGAGGCAAATACATGTGTTAACAAACATCTATATGGACTATAGCTGTGTAACTAGAACAACTTGTTCATAATTCTCGTTTTTATTTCCATGCTCTATGCGTATTAAAGTTCTATAGTCTCTATTCTTAGCCGTTCTGTTGCATGGATTGCAAACTAATCTAAAGGAAATGTCTATTCTATATGGATACCCAGCCACTTGGACAAAATCTTCTCCATCATTGACTAATTATAGAACGTAAACTCAATCTATCGTTAGTAAATCACATCCACCCAACACGCTTCCATAAAAAGGATGTACCACCAGCAATGGCAGTTAGTCCGGTAAAAGCAATAACTGGCCCATAGCCGCTTCCATATCCACCAAAAGCTTGCCCTTGCCATGCGGCTCCTTTCACTAAAGCTTCGCTCAGAGGCCCTGATACAACGTTTCCAATACCCCGGCCGGCTGCGAGGTAGCCAAAGATCATGAACGGGTCAAAAGCAGAACCCGTATTCGATAGGCTTTGATTTGGTCTAGAAATAACATCTTTGATGACCCCGCTCCATGCTGATGTATACGAGCCTGCAAAGAGTCCGTAAATGACACAGAAGACGTATAAGACGGCCATGTTCGTCGCAAGCCCCCACAGCAAGAAAGCCCCCACAGCCGCGCCAACAGCTGATATCATGAGGCATGTCGTAACGTGAAACCTATCAACAAAGTATCCCATGGCAATACACCCGAAAACAGACGCAACATTGACAGCTAATACCGTCAAGGCAGCAGGGAACGCCTCGGAGCCAAGAGTCGAGCTGGCATAGGACGGCAGATACAGGCCCGGCATGAAGAACCCCAGAGCCTCGATTATGTTTGCCAATTGAAATAGTATAAATGAACGGTCGAAGAGAAAGCCCAGTTTCGAGAACTGAAACTTGACACCAGTCGTAATTGGCAGCCGTGGCTTAATAAAGTAGACAACCGGGATCGTCAGTACGAAGAGCGCAACGGCCCAGATCCGCAACGTGGTTCGCAGTCCGTATCGTCCCAGCAGGAATTCGAGCAGCATTGGGATCGCAAATCCGCCGATGCCGGTTCCAGACCACATTACCCCGAAGGCCAGGCCTTTGCGTTTGACAAACCACTCGTCCATGTACAAGATGCATGGGCCGTAACAGATGGCGCCACCCACGGCGAACAGGACGCCCTGGGTTACAATCAGATGCCAGACAGTCTGCGAGAAGGAGCTCAGCGCGAGAGCTACGCACATAATGAGGAGGCCGACGGTTGGGCCATATCGATTCTGCTTGGGGTACATTCTCATGAGGGGGAAGATGAAGGGGGCAGACAAGTACATCATTCCCTATGATGACGATTAGTACGAGCACCTAGGAGAAGAGGACGAGAGAGAAGGGGGAAGAGCAATCTACCATTGCAGTTGTACCGATGGCAGCAATGTTTGAAGAGCCCATGAACGGCGCATGTGTGCTGTAATAGTTTTGAAAAATACCAAAGGCAAAAGGAAAGCCTGGCCATTTGTTAGCCAACACGGCGTTCTGTTGATAGTCATGTCTTGCTACTCACCCCAAACTAGGCATTCAATGATAGTGCAGGCTGCCAAGAACAGCATTGCATCTCGACCTGTGTCGACTGGAGGGAGCGAGACTCCATGTTCGTTTTCCGAGTCGATATCTGGGGAGAGAGAAGAGTCGCCAGGCGTGGTAGTGTCGAGCTGGATTGACTCCTCGACTCGAGGGTAATCCTCAAGAGAAGCCCGCCCCATTGTGGTTGCTGAGTCGATTGCTCTTTATCTGAGATTGGTCCAAACGTTTCAAGTATGTAGTACAGGCACTGGGATGAAAAAGAGACGACGCCAGTCTCTATGATAGAAAGGGGAAACGGCAATTCGTATTCTTCAACAATTCGATGCTGCAATCCTCTCTTTAAAGTGTGTGTTTATTAATCCGCGGCTCAACGACTCCACAAGGCTTAAGCTCGGTGCGCGCCCTATTATTGATGAGCGGTGCAAACCCCCACACTAGACAGTTCATCGCCTAGATAAGCTTTTCTACTTGTCGGAAAGTGCCGTTGCTGGGCGCTCAAATGGCAGCAAATATTCCACTTCTGGTATAATGTATATGGTAATACATCAGTATGGGACAGAAGCTTGCTTGAAAGAGTATAGTACCAGCTGTACTGGCGATAGATCAAATCTGTCCATCTTATATCCTGACAGTCACAAACATTCAGTGTCTGTAAAATGGCTAGTTTCGGGTCTTGGCGGCTGTTTACTGACCCCGTATTGTCACTGACCCCGTATTATCTAACGGCTCCGAGCTGTGGGCTTTCAAGATGCGGATACCCACTGCTCGTCGATCTCGCTACACTCCATGCCAGAGAGAGGCGCTATAGCGTAGATGCAAACAAAGACTAGATCAGAGGCAATTTCAAGCATGGTAACACAAGGAGGCGATTCACAGGTACAATAAAAGGAGTGCAAAAGTTGAAGTTCTTGATTCTTTCCCCACAAACCCAAACGCTTACAAGTTCCATAAAATCAAGGCTAGATTCGCTACCAAACTGAGCTAGCTGCCTCCCATACTCATGCCTGAAAACTTTCTATGGGTACCTACCTGATAGGTATTTAATAGTATGGCAGAATCGGCCGACGATGAGAAAGGAAGTGATGATCGAAGGGCCGTAAAAAGAGATCGTGCTCGTGCGAATGTGTCGCGTCTAGCAATCCATTTCTGCGCATTTTAGTGTGGTGCTCAGATGAGATGACCTTGGGTATTCGGTGGTATTCCCTTAGAGACGAAACTTCGCCCTGCAGGTGATGTCGGAAACAGGATACATACGCATGGCAAGATATGTGCTGAGGCCAATCGTCTTCAGCACAGTCTCGCAAGTGACATCGTCGCTGGATGGAAACTTGCACATGGAGATGTGGTCACCATAAACAGTGAAATGCTTCTCCCAGTATTCATGTCTAACGTTACACATGGTATCTTCCTTCTCGACCAGCTTGGAGAGGAAAAAAACAAACCCAAATGTCAGCTTCTGAAACGCAGAAAGTGGTTTGTATTGGATATGGCAGCAAGGGAGGGCAATAGAAAGGGCTTACAAGGTGTTTTCCACGGTACCAGTTGCATGCATGGAAATTGATGACTAGGCGTCTGCGGTAAAGTCGTCCTCGTTTCTCAAGAGGTGCGAGGCGTTCAACGTGCTCGTTGCAGGCTTTGTCGAGCATATCCAAGACCTCGGGAGGAGTGGGACGGACGGCAGCATTGGCGATGGTGCGCACAGACTTGGCAACGTTATGATGGGGAGTGTTGAAGAAGACTAGCAGTCGAGTAAACTGGTCGATAGAAATGATGGTGCCCGACTTATCCAAGTGAGCCTTGGCCAGAGCCTATAGTGTCCGTTTCAGCAACCCATAAAGTTGGGCGATCAATTTCGCAACAGCAGCCAAACAGTCAGTCAATTAGGATTTGTGCACTCACCTCCTTGACAATAAGTCCGCCGACATCATGGCAGATGAAAACCAATGGTCTTGTTGGGTCTTCTTTTCGCTTCTCCATGAGAAGGCGGAGAAGACGATCGGCATGCTTGGTGAATTGTGTGTCTTCGTCATTAACAGAAAGACCGTCGTTGTAGGAGAAGAGCATGACTCGACAATGTTTTGCAAAGCAACTGGGGAGGATGTCTCTGGGCCACACTTTACCCTTGTAAGACCAAGTATCTCTGTGAACAAGATAGCGTGCCTCGATATTGAGGCCGTGGACGGCGACGACACTAAAGTTGAACAAAGGATGAACGGGTCAGTAAGATAGAAAGGGGTGGATAAAGTAGCACAGCACAGCACAAAGCCATCATCCAGTTGTGGTGTATAGGTAGCTTCTTGGAAGCAATGTCAAATTGAAGGAGATTCAGACGCGATAGATACACTTACTCAACGTCTGCGCTGTGCATGGTAGTAAAGGGTCCAGGTTGAGGAAACACGATTTCGAGATCGTATTGTTCCATGTGCTCTGAAAATATCATAGGCATGGTCAATACTCTGCGAGGCGCTGTAAATCATACACAGAATTGGAATTCTTCGTTTTTCTTTCACTCTCAAGAGATATCAGAGATAGGACGATAAAGAAGGAAAATGAAAGGAAGGATGTAGAAGGGAGAAAGGAGAGAAAGTATCGAGAAGTTAGGGTTGATGTGTTTAACTTTAATTTTTTTTTGTTTTTTCTTGTTCGCGCTTGCGTCTACAGCTGCAAATGCAACTACACTTGCAGCTGTTCGTATTCGCGTTTGTAATTTGTTTTGGCGCCCAAGATGCGATAACTGAATTGTTACCGCTAATGGCTGTCTCGCGTCTCTGTTCAAACAGCAAAAACTACCCCAGGAATTCAGACCTTATTTATGCCCTCAAGGCGGTCTTTGAGGCAACTCTGAACAACACGAGGCTAATATTACGATATCAGCCTCACAGTTGCACACCCTCGCACACCAATTATTGCTGTGGCTGGGACACGAGTTACACAAGAGCTGCAGTTCACTGGGAGAGAGTGGAGAAGGAAAAAGAGGAGAGGAGAGGAGAGAATGAGTGGAACGACGAGACGCGTGCGATCTCTAAATGCAGGCTTCCGTGAATAGATGTAGCTGATCACTGGAAAGTTGAGGTAGACTCGAGATGATAGATGATATGGAGAACAGGAGAAGAGAGAAGAGAGAGAGAGAATGGGAGTCGATTTGACGACAAGTAAGTTTGTTCGCTTCCCGTTGGATTGCCACAAGGGTCTCAATTTGGTGCCAAATTGGCTCGAAAGGAGTATTAATACTGCCAAGCAGGAAATTAGACGCAGCCGCTCAACCAAAAGACTGGAGGAAATCAATGAACCTGCTCTAAATGCTGAGCAACAAGGGGGACGAACGACAGAGATTTGTCGGTGCCTGTATCTGTGAGATGACCACACTAGCAAGTAGTGAGCGCTCAGACGTGTAACGGTATTTTCTTGTCGTCTCCTCCCACGTTGTGTATCGGTGGAGAGGCCGTCTTGCCGTTTCCTCGCTCCCCTCAAAGGTGCGTATTTGATATTTTTAATATGTGGCTCTTTAGACGAATACTAAGCAACGATTCATAGATGGAAGTGAAGCTATTGAAGCAACATGGATGCTCTATTGTCCTATCTATTCAAGCGCCCAAATGAAATCCCAACAGATACCTAACGATGCCGGTCCATGCAGCTGCTGGGGAGTTATTTTTTCCTCTTTCGCTCGTTCGACTGAACAAAAGATACAAGACGCGGGACATGTCATTGTGTTACACAAGTTATGCGCCCGGGACCAAAAGACTCCTCTCGGTGTGGCAGGGTTAGATTTGTGCTCCCACATCTGTGGGGTGTGCTCCCCATCTATCTTGTCCAGTCCTCATCGTTTCTCTTGGGCATGAGAACTTTGACCACAAATCAGTTTCCTCCGCGGGAGGAGACGTCTGTGCTCGTTGTCGGGGAAAACAAGAACCTTGTACCATGATGGCTTTTTGCGGGCGCCTCGCGACGAGAGCAAAGATTAAGGCGACATCATGCTAGCTTTGCCTTTTGCCCGAGTAACGGAGTAATACATGGTGCTTGTGTGTGTCTTCTACGAACAGGCACGGAGAATAACAGGTGGGATGTGCCTGACAAGAGCACAATGCTACCGTACTTTATTCTCGATAAGGACTAAGGCACAAAGCGCTATTCGAGCCCAATTTACTTTAGTCCACGGCACTTATAGTTCGCTGCTTGCTACTGGCTGCTGGCTACATGACAGATACGATTCGTAGGATGCTGGTACGTAGTATTACTGCAGTATTTGGCTCATCTAGTGTCTGTGGGCCCTGGACATAGAATCACGTATGAGCAGTGATACACAGTGAGACAAAGGCACAGACACCCCATGCTGATCATTCACAGGAAGAGATGATATCAGAAATGCTCAAAACAAGACAATATTCAGAATAATGGAGGTGCTCAACAGGACAGGCCCAAGGACCTGGAGCTAAGCTTGTGCCCCCACAAAAGCTTCCTAGCTCTAGCTGAGTCGGCTCACTTTGACTGTCACTAAACCGGCAGTCATCCGATCGGCCCAAAATCTTGATCCTCAAACTAAGTTCTTTTCAACTCCAATTCAAGCTCTTTCCTTTCTGTTTCCCGCCCAGCATCCAGCTGTCACAAGCTTGTACCTTTCAATTGAAATTTAGCGAAGATACAAGGTTAGCAGTGGGAAAGAAGAGACATAAATCGGGGTGGTGTGCACGACTAATGGCTTGACAGGGGAGAGATACAGCTCCGAAGCACACGCGGCGGCTTCCGTGATCAGTCACCACATTTCTCATTGCTTTGCTTTTGTTTGTCTCTGGTCCTATTTCAGCCGCTCGCGGCGCACCGCATTCTTGACGCGCTATCCCTGCACCAAGGACACTCGAAATGGACGCGCCGCTGGTTAGAGTCGGACATGGGCTTCGGGCTGCGGCTTCAGCAGCAGGACCAGCAGCATCAGGACTGGCTTCAAGATCATTATCGGGCGCTCCAAGACCTGCAATCTGCCATCCATCGAGGGTCACAGCAGTGGCTGCAACTGCCAGCGTTCGCCATTTCTCTGCGCTCAACCGGCCACCGCCCAAGTATCCAGGCCATGTGCCTCTGACCAAGATAGAGCAGGCCGGCATGGCCATTGGATCCGGCATTATGTCGCTCTTCAACCCCTACCGCGCCGGTACGTTGCGTTTTTTGATTCTATTTCTAATTCGTTCTACTTGATTCTCTTTCTTCCTTTGTAATGCTACATGAAGTCGGCGCAATGCAATGCCGGTTTCCCTGCTTTCTTACTTCCCCTTATCTTTCCTCTGCTACCCGTCAATATCCCACACTAGCAGAGGAAAGCAAACAATCTGGGGTTCCGCTTTTTACAAGATTCGTATGACAAGACTTGACACCCCCCCTCCATAAAGAAAGACGAGTACCAAGATTCCTGTGAGAAGCCAAGTCCATGAGGGGCGGAGGTGGAGTGAGAAGGAAGTCACTTGAACAAAGCCTCAAGTGCCAGGGGAGGCACAGAGATGGAGACTGATGAAAATCAAACACATGATGGATACGAGTCCTCAGCTGATGCGGAATCTTGCAGATCTCATAGCCACCCTGGGCGAAGCCACGGCAACCCCCTACTTCATCTACCGCCTTCGCGACGCCATGCTCGCACACCCCACAGGCCGCCGCATCCTTCGCCTGCGTCCCCGGATCAGCTCCAAGACTCTGTCCATCCCAGCCCTGCGCGCGCTGCCCGCCAATACCGTGGGCCGCGCCTATGTCGAGTGGCTGGACCGCGAGGGCGTGTCTCCAGATACTCGCTCTGCTGTAAAGTACATTGACGACGAGGAGTGCGCCTACGTGATGCAGCGGTATCGCGAGTGTCACGACTTTTACCACGCCCTGACGGGCTTGCCCACTGTTAGAGAGGGCGAGGTGGCGCTCAAGGCGTTTGAATTCGCCAACACGCTGCTGCCTATGACGGGCCTCAGCATGCTGGCCGTGGCCACCCTGAAGCCGGCCGAGAGGCGACGCTTTTTCGGAGTGTACGGACCGTGGGCGGTTAAGAATGGCGTAAGGAGCAAGGACATCATCAATGTCTTTTGGGAGGAAGAGCTTGAGAGAGATGTGGAGGACCTGAGAAGAGAGCTGGGTATTGAGCAGCCTCCGGACCTGAGAGCGATTCGCAAGCGGGAGAAGGAGGAGAAGAGGCGATTGAAGGAGATGAGAGCCAAGGGATTTTGATAGTGATGATGCTGATACCATCACTACCATACGTGCTGTACAGTATTATTGGCTTCTTCTCTTATTGTGTTATTCTCTGGTGTTATGCCAGCTGCTGGGGCAGCCCTCATGACAATGTATACATGTACTTTTAGTTTTTGTCAACACCATGGATCAGATCAACCCTCATGAAACTGTATATACTTGATCTCTCCTTTGGCTCCTGTCTCTCTCTCTTTCTACATATGTATTATACAGCTCCACCCTTTTGTGTAGTAGAAATTAGGAGAGAAATAGGTATTCGTAATCAACATCGTATGAGTAAAAAAAAAAAAAATTGAAAAAAATGGCATGTCCGCTTATAGATCCAGCAAATCGTCATCGTCATCGTCCCAGCCCTTGCGCCTGCTCACAACAATTTTCTCGTGCTGCTCATTATCCGCCACGGCCGTCAACAGCTCCTTGAGCTGTTCCTCGGTCACTTTCTGTCGCAGCTGGCCGGTCTGTGCCAGTGTAATCAGGCGGTTCTCGACGTCGGTTGCGCGCTGCTCCTTGACGAGGCGGATGCGTCCGAGGCGGTCCGCAGCTTCAGGGTGCAGAATCTGGTTGAGGATCTGCTGTCGGGCTTCTTCGGCTTGTCTAAGAGGAGAGAGTTGGCTGTTTTAGCTTGAAATATTCTTGTTTATGGTATTTTCTCAGGTTAAGCTGCTATAAGGAATTCAAACTTACTGTCTCTGTCTCTCTTCCTGGCCTGAACCGCCGCCAGAACGAGCACCTCCGCCGCCGCCGTTACCACCTCCTTGCGCCTTGAGCTGCTCGAGACGAGCTTTTCGGATCTGTATATTTGGTTTATCAAGTATGAGACTTTTGAATAATGCAAGAATATTAATGGTAGCAGAGACTAACCTGTTCCAGCTCTGATTCGTCCATGTCGAGAGAGCTGCTGGCAACTTGTTTACTTTTCAAAAGGATTGCCTGGCCAAGATCGTCATACCGGGTTGCGGGGCATTGGAGCATTGCTTGGAGTTTTGGAGGGGCAGCTTCTGGGGCACGTGATCACCGCCTCTGTTCAATATGTATTCTAGGCGTCAATTCGTATAGCTGAAAGTTTGAAAGGTGAAATGTTCAAATTTTAATTAAATAGATCAATCGTTAAAATCACCTAAAGTATATCCTAGTGATTGCTTCAGCGGGATGATCGTGACGTTCGTAGCACCAAATGATGGCTGCTGATTGGGTGTGGGACGATGCCGTTAGCAGTTGGGAATGAGGTCAACAACTTGTATTAGACTCAGCTCCAGGTAAAATCGGACATAATATTGCTGCTAAAGGATTGATAGAAAACAATTTTACAAGTTGGAGATTGATGTTATAGCATGGATGAAATTATATGTGCTGGGAGGCATCTATAACCAATTCTGCTTGGGCGTTATTGCCTTCTAAAGCAGAATACACAGCTAAGTGCCATGTGAAATCAACACTGGACCTTGCTGCTTTCATCAATGCCAACATTTCAACCTTTTCTTTTCCCACTCACGTATAATAAAAAACAGCATTAAGATATTACCTCTTGATCGAATCCAAGAAAGGGGAAGCAACGTCATGCAGTACTCAGCCCGAACCCTCCTACCCTACGAACGACGTGAAATCAGAGTCAAATGGATGGAAATCATTTCAGTCTATACACCATCTTTCTGAATATACCAAACAATCTAATTCACCATGCCCTGCGTATACTTGCACAATAATAGCTAATACCTCATCTTCGTGGTTTCTCCGCACACAGGTGCCTCGTTTTCTGCCACATCGCAAACAAGAACATCTGCTGCGAAAACTGGCACTCGTCAAAGCCAAACACAACAATCCAAGTCTGCGAGATTTCTGCTGCCAGTTTATTCGTAACGCTATTGTCAATCAGCTATCACGTTTAACAAGACCAAACAGTCGACACAAACGTACCAAGAGCCCATTAACCTCGGCGTACCAAAAAGTCTTCCAGCTCAGTCCTCGGAGCGACGATTGGACGAACTTTGCTGCGCGCTTGGGTCAGCTGCTCGAAGGCGTAGGCTATTTTGAACAGCTTTTCTTCCTGAAAGCTGGTCCCGATAAAAGAAATTCCATAGGGTTTATTGGGGGCTGAATCAATCGAGCCATCATCGCTCGGAATGATAGGTCTTTCCGGCCCCAGCTTCGCAAACGGCACCGTAATGGCACAAATGTTACCCATCCGCGAACAGAGCGTGGCGGCGATGTGTGGCCATGTAACAAGGGCATCAAGTTCAAATTCCTTGAAGGCGGTCAAGACGCCTAATTCGTCCAAATATCCCTGCTCGTGCTCAGGCAGCTCTTGGCTTGTCGGCTTCTCGTCCTTTTCCGTCTTGACTTTCGCACAAACGTTTGTTTGACAACAGGGATGTGGTTCCTTTGGGTTTTTGCGAGCAAAGTCACGCAGGTCAATCGATGAATAGATGTCTTTGGGAGTCTCTTTCAAATTGCAAAGATGTCTGGGAAAGTCGAGAGAGAAATCAAGGGCACAGCGACGATGATGATTGCCATCCAAGTCCAAGTCCGTATTGACAGCCCCATTAAGGACGATGCCATCGACGATTGTGGCTTGAGCTCTGCGCATCACATCCAAAGCCTGGTTGAATTTTTCTAATGACAAGTCGTAGGTACAAATTTGAAAAAACCACGCCAGCGATCGCAAGAAGCCGACTCTCATTCCTTGCAAGCCGTCTTCCCTGCATGCCGCTACATAGTTAGGGTAGATATCAAAGGGAATCCGAGCCGTATACGGGTCCTTTCTATCTCGCCCTATGATGGCTTTCATTAAATACGCTGCGTCTTTCACAGTTCGAGTCATTGTGCCGACTGATTCGAGCCTCAGTGTGTCGGCTGACTCCAACCTCAACGCCTGAGGAATCGCCAGATGCCGCGACGTTAATCCAACCGTCGGTTTGAAGCCAACCACATTACTCTGGCTTGCTGGCATGGTGATGGAGCCGTCAGTATCAGTGGCCAAAGCTGCCCACGCAAGGCCTATTGAAGCCCCCACTGCGCAACCACCAGAAGAGCCCTTTGGACACTGCCCCTCAAAATATGCTCCTTTAGTTTGGCTTCCAGGTAGAGTCCATTTATCTACATAGTTGTCATAGCTGTCGTCACGAAGGGTAGACCACTGAGTCCTTGTTTTCCCAAGGATAATGGCTCCAGCATCACGCAGCTTGTAAACAACATTGCTGTCCTCCGGCACGCGGGCTCCCATGATGCCGTGCGAACTGGCTGTGGTGTCCATATTGTCTTCTGTTGCAATACTGTTCTTGATTAAAATTGGAATGCCATGCAGGGGGCCGAGATTGAAGACTTGAGAATAGCGCCTCATCTGCTCCCTTTCATTATCAAGCTGGGTAGCATGCCTGCAGGCGTCTGGATTGATTTGAGTGATGGCATCCAATAGGGGATTGACTTGCTGGATTCGGCGAATATAAGCTTGAACAAGCTGAAGACTGGTGAAGTGGCCAGCGTCCAGCCCGGTTCGCAGCTCGTCAAGCGTTGCGTCCATTAGCAGCGGCAGCGCATAACGTGCGTTGGGGATGTTGAAGTTGTTATTCATGATTACGGCTGAGTAAGTGAATTGCCTTGAAAATAAACGTGCTGAAAGTTGATAAACGCTCAGAAAATCTCATGTGGCATTGCTTGAAGGGGATTAACGGACGAGAGGGTGTAAAGACAAAGAGACAGCAGCCACGTAGTGGCTGAATATAAATATCTTGAGTTGTTCAGAGTGGTGAGCTGAAGACCATAAATTGGGTAACACAGGGGTAAAAGCAAACATTGACTATTTCATCATAATAGGCGTCACCAATTCTGCAATATCAGTTCGAGACAACAAGCAGGCTATGCAAGGGCTCAAGATTCGATGGTCCTAGCTCTGTGCATTACGCTCGAAGCTATCATTGCTATTCACTGCGTACTTACATACATTTTATGTGGTTATATTGTTACATGTTTTTTTGACAGACTTCGATGACATCCTTCGGCGACATACTTCTCTAGTACCTATTATCCAGCTAATCTTAATATGGCTAAAATTGGAGTCATTACAATAATACAAAGATGATTCTCGTTTCGTTTTCTGGTAATCCAGCTACTGGCTATCACTACAACTACTTCGTTACGGCAGATGACAATACAAGAGCTTTCCAAAAAGATCCAAAGTAATAATACAGTGTGTATCATAGAGCTTTGTCGGATTTTGTCATCGAGGTTGCTCTGGAATACCTGAACAGGTATCTGGTACCTTGTACTAGTAAGCTTGGTGGTACTGCTGCGTACTGATGGCACCTACACTCACATTCTGGAGGTGGGATTGGACGCCACCAATTTACCTCTATGCAACCGGTCAAGATTCATCACACCGGTTTATGCTCCCTGAATCCTCTACATCAGCCGACATAGCCGCCAAGTGGAGGGGGGTGGAGGCACCGTACACCATCTCGAATCGAAAGAGGCTGCGTGAATCGAAGAACTGGGATAAGCAGGCTCGGCATATCTGGATGAACTTGCGGAGGGCAACCAAGATTTCACGCCACTAGCTTGTCAAATCCATTTTGAGAAAGATGTACTGATCAGCCGGGACAGGCGTGGTATACACAGCCTAATGTCCCTGGTTCACGGCATTCAGCGACTGAGAGCCGGGTCTAGCCCTTCAGGAGGATTCGCCTTGGCATACGGATGTCTTTCTTTAGATCCAGTATATTGAAGCAAACAAGCAAAAGGTCTGCCAAGACACCGTCGCCTCACTTTTCTGCCCCATTTCTACTCCATTTCTCCCTAACCATCCAAGACAGAATGGAGTTTATGTTGCCATTACTGGAGACACTTTGGTGAGATACGAGGGCGAGCGATTTTCGGACGCAATATTGCGGACTGAATAGCCCATCCCCGGCTATGACGCCAGATTCCGCCTTGGGTAGCCGCCAGACTCGCAGCTGAAATGCACCTGAAAATCATGGAACTTCTGACAGGAAATCAGGCAATGCTTTTCCTGCTGTTGCAATGGTAGTACGTGTGGTGGATCCTTGGACTCTACTGGCTGTCCCTTGTCACAACTCGGCTTTGACAGGGCATATCAGTGAGGCAGGTATATGGCTATCTAGGAAACAATGCTCCCACTGCCTCTCCGTTCAGATAGGTGTACGTGCCTTTAACTACGTTGGCAGCTCTTCTTGGTGGGAATTAACGAGTGAGATTATATACATGATCTGGAACTCTTTGGATCCCAAAGGAACTAGGATAGACAGAGAGTACATTGAGGATACTTGAGCAACTTGATGGTATCAAGGGAAGAGTGAGACAACCGCCTTGTTTTTCTCAAGCTCCTCAAAGGTCACACTGGAACTAGGGTTCTATCTGGCTTTGATCGCTCAGACAGCTAAGTGGGTTTTCTCCGAAAATCATCAGACCTAAAGAAAAAGCAACTCTCTGCTCGTATACTAACCACTCACTAGTCCGAGGTAGCATCCATCTCAGCCTCAGAAAACCAAGACATACATAAAAAAGGGTCCCAGGGGGAGGGGTGCCAATACTCCTATACGATGAAGATACTAAATCATTCTCCCGATTAGCGTTGCCCGGTCTCAAATCCTAAATCTCGACCAGAGTCGACGATTCTCATTACCCGATATAGATGGATCCTGCGCTCTGGATAATGCCGGCCAGCCCAGAGAGTGATAGGCTCATAGCCCCCACGATGGCAACTGTATGTTGTTTGTCTTTGTAGCCTGAACTAAGGATGAGCTAACAGACGCCAGGTCTCAGTTGAACCCGGTATCTGGCATACAATGACTGCCAGCCACGTCCTGGAGGAAGGAAGGAAACCGGGGTTTCTCCTTCATCCCTTTCGTCTGTCTTGCTTTTCTTTTCTTTTCTTTTTTTCTCTCTCAAGAAATACTGGATTGGGAAATTGCGACGGTCACAGGTAGCGTGTGCCAGGACGCCTATTCTTGCTACAGGGGTTCAGTTTTGTTCACGAGGCTCTGGATGGGGGTAGTAGCCTTGGTTTTCCCACGATCGGAACACTGCTATTGGCGTAGGTAGACGTCAGTGGCATTTTTATTGCCCATTATGCCAAAGTTTCCTTGGTCATGCAGCAGTGACACTTTTGCTCAAGGATATACGCATACGAGTACGAGTGGTGGCGACAGCATAGAGCCAGCTGCACGATGCCTGACTATGCATCGCTATCTGTGGAGTATATGCTACGTCGGTGAAATCATTCAAGACATTTCACTCAATAGTATCTGTGCCTAGTATTGCTGGCGGTAGAAATGCCTTTGCTTGAAAGTAAGTTCCCAGCTACCAGTATTAGCCGTATACACACCATAAGGTTGTTGGCAGGGCATTGGCCTACACACATTTGTACACTGGTCAACTTCTTTCGTGATATCTATGTAGTTATGTGCAATAATTTGTAGTGTATTCCGTATAGACGGTATCTCTAAATCTAGCAATTTTCATTAAGCAGTCAAATCAAAGGGAGTCAGAATTTGTCCCTCTCTAAATACTCCTCAGATAGTGTTCGAGGAGGCCATGGTTCTCATAATCATAATCGCCTGAGAACCCTGGTTCTATGGTATCAGATCATCCTATCTACTAGTGATGTCTCAAAAATGGTGCGCCCTAGTTAGCTGTCTTTCTCATTCTTTCTTTTTCCATCACATTCTATCTTCTATAACACGCCCTCTCATGCCCACTTGCGTCGGCTTGAGAGTCCATGAGGCCAGTCAAATCGGGCCGTGTAGTTTCTCGCTGTTTGCTGCAGCGCACAACACGCAATAAGTGGATCGCCGGTCTACATCTGCAGTCGGGTCCTTCTTCCCCTGCTCCTTGGATCCAATCAAGCTCCATTGCTGAGGCTCTGAATGTATCGGCCGCGCTCGAGGTTGGCGTAGGCATAGGGCCTGGATTCCGGTGGGAATGTGCCGTCGGCAGCCCACAGATCAATAAGGTACTGCATGGGCTCCAACTCTGAAGGCTGCAACATATCGAGCGTGGTTGCGGTTAGGAGAAAGTGACTGAAGCAGCTGTTGAGCTGCTTCTCCAGGTTGAGATGATAGAAGGGCTCGACGAAGTGGTCCCAGTAGAGATGGGCATAGACGCGGAAGATCTGACGGAAGATGAGCTGGCAAGTACTGCCCATCTGCTTGGGAAAACCGCTTCTGCCTCCAAACCAGTCTTCGGATCCGCCGAGTTGCTGGAGGGTAGTGCTGGTATAGTCTGGATGGGTGGCAAACGACACCGTGTCTGGGTCGGTAGGGAACAGGGCAGGGTCGTCAATCTTGCCAGACATCCACCGCTGCATGAGACTCATGTACTCGTAGGCTGGTAGCTCCACCGGCTCGTGATTTTTGTTGAGCCAGGTATAGGAGTGGTTCCTATCCGCATGCGCGCATGCATTAGCCAAGGCACTCCACTTCCATCTGGGGACCGCAATGGGTTGTTGTAGAGGTAGTGACGACACTTACTTGCCGGCAGACATCTTGGGACATGTCGCGGGATTGCATATGCTGCTGCCGTCTTCTTCCTTTTCGTGAAGGACTCGAACAAAGTTCCAGAGGTTACGGTAGTGCTCGACCACTGTTATTACAAGGCGTTAGAATATACCATTGCTTCACGCCTTTTGCTCTCTCTCTCTCTCTTCCTCTCTATAGATTTTTTTTCTCTTTCTTTCTGTTTCTAGGGTTTGATATTAGAAGCGTACCCTGATGTGCTACCCACTCGCCATGCTCAACCGTCTTTGGCCGAGCACTCAGCGTCATGAAGTTTCCCTTTACAATGTGTTTGGCGCAGGCTGTGTTGAGCCATAGCGGTAGCGGCCGAGGGATGTCGAGCGGCGTCGGGACCACAGCGTCTATTGACTTTGCGAAGGACAGGGACTCGGGGAGAGACACTTTAGGCGCTGCTGAGTTGGACACAGAGCTGATTGAGGGATGGTGGTCCGCGGCGGCTGCAGACCGGGAAGAGGCAGCAGCTTGCGCTTGAGCATGCGCTTGCGCTTGGGCGTGAGCTGAAGCCTCCGAAGCGGTCGGGCTCTTGACGGGATTCCCTGCCTTGGCAGAGGTTCCCCGAATCTGAGCCTTTCTGGTTTCGGAACACGCGAGTTAGCAAACACACAAACAATCAATCCAGCTGGAAAAAGAACTGGCTGCTGTACAATGGCAGAGCCACGTAATAGACTGAAGCCACAAAGAGGAGGATCCAATAAAAAGCAGAGACGGCGAAACAGCGACAGTCGGCGGCGTGGGCTTTGCTTACATTCCAGAGAAGAGGTTGGACATTGCGCGTGTGGTGGTGGTGTGGTGGTACAGCAGCAGCGCAACAAAGCAGCTTTGAGTAAACAGTGTGAGCTTGTGATTATTGGCGGGGAGTTTTAGATGGGCAAGGGAAAAAGAAGGGCCATAGGCTGGATTTCCCCTGAGCACAGCAGCCGCTAAGATGCAGGGGGCATAGAGAGTTCTTAGATAAGCAGAGGCCCCGAAGCCTGGGGAGGACTAGAGTCGCATTCTGGACTCTGGGCTGGGCACTAAGACGGGCGGGAAGATCCAACAGCAGCGGGACCTAGCACTATTACACAGTAGCATGGCATATCCGCTTTTAGAGCAAGTCACTAGCAGTTTGTGGTTGGCAGCGTGGTGATGGGCAACTCAAATTGGACTGACTCTCATGAGCTGGAAGATGCTGCCCAAGTGATTATCACTAACAAGTTTGAATTTCAACACCAGGAGACGGTTCGCTATACTATGGGAGTGCTGGGCAAAAGGCATAATGGATCATGGCATTCTGCTGGCAAGCACAGCTCACCGGGCGGGTGTCACAGCATCGTTTCAAGGGACTGTCATTTTCCGGAACCATCCAAGCCTGCATTCTTAGTCAGTGTACACAGTAATACTGGTGTCATACCGCTAGGAGCTGGTACCTCTTGTCAACGCCTGCCTGCGGAATATCGTGCTGCTACCGGGCACAGAGTACTGCGCTGTGACTCAAAGGGAGCAGAGGCCGGGACGTCTCATCTACAGTGCGGGCAGGGAATTGGGGTTTCTGCTATGAATTATGCAACTAAGGTACAGTGGTTTCTCTACCTACCTAGGTACAAACAGTATTTGACTTCCTGAGCTGCAGCCACATTCTGCTGCCGGATGAGCTTTGTGAGAGGAACGGCTGAGTAAGTCGGCATTGCTAGCCAATAGAAGCTGCAGAGAGAAGCCAGCGAACCCCACAAACGAGGTATCTGGGCTTGCTACCAGCTCACTCGCATGAGCATAGGAAGCTGGTCTATCGAGTTGCCTGCATGTTTCGGGCATCCTTGATATGCCTTAGTATGTACCAGCATTAATGTGCCAACTGGTGAGTGCAAAGAGGTGTCATTGGGCAGCAGCTCCAGGTACTACTAGTAATAGTCTCTGTGCCACTCCAGCCACCAGCAAGCTAAATAAAGCAACAGCTGAAAGAAATGTGACGAGAATGCCGAATGCCTTCAGTGGGGGGAAGCTGCCGGAATCGCATTATCATGCCGATTTCATTCATCGCAAAAATATCAAATCCCCTCCCTCCAACATGTCGCCCCGCAGCGTGTGGCTGTTTTGCCTCTATTATTGACGCCGCGACTCATTTACAAGGCCACCCCATCAAATATTCCAACCGGGATGACTCTTGTTCCACGCTGTACACCCACTACTCGGTGGAGTGGGTGGTCGGAGGATTGGACCGGTGAGAGACGTACATATGCAGGTGGGAGAGGATGGATGCAAGTCGAGCCCTGTCTATGTCAAAGCGCCCATTACCACACTAAACCAATATTGCTGTGGTGGTAATATAGCCGTAATACTACTGATAGTATTCGCCCAGTCGGTAGCAGCGTCTATTACGCTTGTAACGAGGCACTCATCTACCGGCTGCATGCACTTATTGTAATATATCAGGTGATACCTGCTTAATTGGCTTCTGCACATGAGCCACCATGTCTGGACTCGTCCAGGCTACATGCACACGATGCCAATCGTATGTAGGGTCCGGTCTGAGGCGTCGGGCACTAGTTTCTGAGACATACTACTTGTAGATACAAGCTTGAAACTAGAGGAATGTCGCCCTGCGCCTGTAAATGGTTGCAGCACTACAAGCAAGGGCAGACAGAGGGCGGAGAAAAAAAAAAGAAAAGCATGGCTCCCACGCATCCTATTCTCGCTGCGGCATCTCTCCCGCTAGTGTCGGCCAACCCACTCCCAGTCTCCCGTCTCGCATGTGCTTTCGCCTTCGTGACGTTATCCGGGCCTCTCGTATCCATTTCTCCCTTGCGTCCGGGAAAGCTGGGCTGCATGGCGGGCTGCATGAGCCTGGCTGCTTGGCCCGAAGGGAACCCACTTGGGAGCCCACACCGGTCACGGATTGCATGGAACTAGGCCGCAAGAGAGGGTCAATTGGCTAAAGATGCTGGACTGAGAAGAGAATGAGTTCGCAAGAGACCATCCGTACATGGTAGTGTATAGTGACGAGGAGGAAGGCTGGCGGTTAGAGGAGGGGAGAGAGGAGGAAAGATCTCGTCTTGTGCCTCATCGGACCTGCTCGCACCTTTGGGGAGATTTTCGTACGGGACGGGCACATGTGCATGTGCCTACATGCACAGTCTGCGAATATCGGGGCGGCACGGCTGATTGGTGCAAGGCAAAGCTGAGAAGTGACGTGAGGAAGAGAGTGAGATAATGCTGATGATGGTGATGCTGCTGGGAGAGAGAGACTGATGAAGGGGACAAGGCAGATAGAGGTCAGTGGCCACTTGCTACGACATGACGCAAGGAATGTATCTCTCTCAAGCACCAGTGTAGTAACACATATCAATTCCACGTACCAATACTTGTAGTACACGTACCTTAGTAGATTTGAATTTATGATAGCCACCACCTATTGTTAACTGTCAGGTACTTAAGCTACAGGCGTATAAGCCACTGAGATATAGACACACTCACGAAACAGCCAGGCTGCGTGCTATCGAGTGCAGAGAACCACTAAAAACTAACTAAAATAGAACTGTGTTGATAACGCCCCTCCCTCTTCTCGACTTTTGCTTTTTCGCCTTGTACTCACGCCAGGTGCCCGCTACCAGGCTCCCCCGCCTAGATCAGGTCCGTGACTAAGCGCCGCCAAGTACCGTCTACCTGCCGCATGCCGCGTCCCACTCCAGCGAGAAACGAAACATCGACGCGTGCAGGTTGTCACACTCCCAACTCTAAACTCAACATCATGGAACTGCATTTCACGGCACTGTGAGGATTGGCCTCTGTCCGCACGGCATACGGAGGTACAGCCCAGAGCCCAATCCCAGCGCTCAGTCCCCCCCACGGCCCGCATCTGGGGTTCAACAGCAGCTGTAAAACGTGCAGCTCTCACGGCCAATCCTCCGCCTCTTGCTTGCATCTCGTGCTGTCCATTGCCGTTTATTGCTGTGCTGCTGTGCCTCCCCACCACTTTTCTTGGTGCTCTGACCGTCTGTGTCTGTGCTCTATATCCCGATAATCGGCTCTTGTCCAATTGAACTTTCCTGTTCCGCCAGTTTCAACTACCTATGCAGCTCGCGCTTCTCTCAGTCTCCGAGCCCTCTCTAGCTTTTGGTGAGAGTGAGAATTGAATCGTCTATAAAAGGCGATTTCCTGCTTCACAAACAAAAAGAAGGAAACCAAACCACATCTCTCAGGGCCGCGCCGCGACTCTTGCTCTGTCCTCTCTCCAGCAGCATTACTTTGTTGCTGTAGAGACAGAAAATCTATTTCGTCCTACCTCTTTCACCGGTTTCACACAAACCCTCTTTCATGTCAGAGTTCCAGCTCAACTATCAACTTAACAACGACCCAGACGACTATCTTCTGGAATTTCATCCTTCGGGGCCCAGTTTCAATCACTACCGCCGAGAACTTCGCAGAATTCAGAACGAGAATAAACCACCAGACGCAGTAACCGAAGACGGTCTTTCAGAGGACGACTCTACTCCTGAGCCCTATTCCCCTCCCTCCTCCTCTCCTTCTCCCCCCTCCAGCATTGCAACCATGGACCTCGAGATAATGGACATGGCCAGAGATGTGAACCAAACGCCGGTTCACACGCCCATACAGCGGCGGGCCAGGAGCCTTGAACCCTCCATCAATCGTTTGTCCATGAACACGCCCAATGAGCGTTATCGCCAGAATCCCCATTACCCCCATTCTTCCCTCAACACTCCAGCTCCCCCCACTCCTCATGCCATGGCCGCTCGCAGAGCCCTTGAAGACCGCCGCATAGCCATGTTTACGCCTGGTCGAACCCGTCGCCAGAGCATCAGAGAACAAAGGGAGACGCCAATGCTGATCCTACGCAATCTTGGCCGAGCTCTGGCTCCCACCAGCAAAGTTATTGATTCTTCTTCCTCTCCTGATAAGCCCTCTCCCAATGGTGTTGGCAATAGAGGAGCCAGCGGCAGCAGAAGAGGCGCAGGCCGACGCAATAGCGACGACGATGACGAGCTGCCCATTGATAGGCCTCGACTGTCCTTGCCTATTGACGAAAACTCTTCAGATGACCTGCAGCCTCCGCACTCTTCCATCTTGGAGGACCCTAACATGACCATCCAGTCAGTCGAGCTGCCTCGTCGAGCCACCAGCGAGGGTCCCCCAAGGCGCAGCTTTGGCTATCTGGGAGACAGCGATATCACTCCTTGGGATGACATTTATGGAAATGACGATACTAACCCTGATCCCTTTGCTTATCCTCCCGGTATTGCACCTCATGGTCCCACAGACCCTGAGATTGCAGATTTACAGTAAGTGTTTGGTTCGCTCTCTTGATCGATCTTTTTTTAAACCATACGTTTCTCTCTAACAATTTGATTTAGATTTCCCCCAGGTGTCGGTCGTGAAAGTGACTTTATCCTTGACATGCCATCTGGTTTGAGCGACAATGAACAGACTACCTTTTATATGAGGTCTCCTGCTGTTGATACCGTTGAAGCTGTCCCAGAGGATGTTCCCACTCCCGGCAGTGACGATGTCCCGCTCATGGAGAGGCGACAATCCGAAAGGGACCGGCTGCTGGAGCAGACCGGGGAGGAGCCCGATGAGCAGCAAGACGAACAACAGGGCGAGCAGCCGGATGAGCAGCCGGATGAGCAGCCAAGTATCTTCCCGGATGAACAGCCAAGCATGTTCCCGGTTGAGCAGCCAAGCATGTTCCCAGACGACCAGTTCCCCGACATGGGCGACTTTGAGCACGTGCCAGATCTTGGCGATGCAGAGATGGACGCTCTCACCCGGTTTGACGCAGAGACTTTTGCCCAGGACCCGGTGAGGCCTGGGGATGAGTGGATCGGATACCCTCCGGGCCGACCCAGGAAGAGGAGAAGAGAGGATGATGAAGAGAGTGCCCGGGTCGAGGCGGAAACAGAAGCTCAAGCTCAAGCAGAGGCCCAGGCCCGAGCACGGGCACGAGCACGAGAACAGGTCAGAGTCTCAGCGCACGGCATCCAGTATCCTCCAGTAGCAAGCACCTTTGTGCGACAGGTTGTTCAAAATGCTGCGCAGAACTCGGCCTTGGGCCACCAGAGACTGGCTGCAGACGCTCTGGAGACCTTTTCCCGCGCGTCTGACTGGTTCTTCCGGCAGCTCGGCGACGATCTCCGTGCCTACGCGGAACATGCCAGACGAAGTGTAGTAGAGGAGCGTGACCTTATTGCTCTAATGCATAGGTGAGTACTTGCTTGGTTCTTTTCTTGCTTTATTTTCATTGTACAATATCTCTATCTATATGTTGATTGGGGAATATTCCATGATGCCATTCCATCCATGATGCTAACAATATAATGTACACTAATAGACAACGCGTTGTCAACGCTGAACAATCTCTTTTCCACCTGGCTAGCCACAACCTTCCGCGGGAGCTTCAGCAGCTGCTGAGAAGCAATAACCCTGGATACCAGTCTGCTTATCCCGTCGCCCAACAGTCAGGCACACATGCTCAGCAACCTCTTGCCAATGCCCAGTCAGAAACTATCAATGATCTTCGTTCTTTTGTTCCGAACCCACCTTCTCCTTCTAATACAGGTTCGAAGCGCAAGCGAGATGAGGAAGATGATGGCGATTCTGATGACGAGTCCCTGGTGTTCCCTGAGGATGATGACTATTAGGGCCAAGACGAAAGTTGAAGACGACGAGTGGTAGACGCTTCTTCTTTTCCTTTTCTCTTTGCCCCTTCTTTACACTTACACCGTCTTGCCATTACATGTGCCCGCTAGCTCGGACACGGCGTGCAACGTTGGACGGGGGCTTCTTGAGCACCATGTACAGCATGATTGACGTGGCAAAGCTCAGCCCATACCTGTGAATTTTGATCGATTCAGTTAGCGGTGGAGTGCCCCAGGAAATTTATCTGCTTGCTTTTTGGGCTTTGGCTTTGGCTTATTTTGTTTTATGTTGTGTTGCTTCTTTTCCAAATAGAGCACGATGGACCAAGATTGTTGCGAGTTGACTTACCATGTAAAGATGTATTGGGCGTGGTTGTTCCTCAGGGTCACCTCAGCGGGTCGGCCAAAGGGGATGCCGCGGGCTTCATAGTCCATCATGCGTAAAAATTCGGGCTCTAGAAGTATTTTCATTTTCATTGTTTAGCGACGGATTATCAAGGACACATGGGTGTATGCATGGATGGATGGACTGATTGTTTACGAGGGACAGGAATTCTGGACAGCTTTGGAAAAGCTTGGAGATATTTTTGGGATGTTTGCTTTATGGGATGGATACCTGGGACTTTGCTTTGGAATTGCCGGTGCTTTAGGGACGGGAAATTGGTGATTGATATAGGATGGATCAAGATGAGGGTGGATGGCTGGCTTGGTTCACTTACCCATAGTAGCTTCTACCCACACCGGCTGACTGCCAGTCAAAGCAGCCATCTGGTGGACATCGGGGAAGTAAAACTCTCCCTTGTCGGGCCTGTTTTCAGGAGTAAATCTGTTCTTTTTCCACGGCTCGCGCAGTAGTCCTTCGATTGTGACCTCTCCCTTGATCAGACTGTCCGGCCTTGTCCTCTGGTCGCGATGCTTCTTGCTGATCCACCCGCGGTTGACGAGAATCGTAGAGCCGTCCTTGCGCTCCAGCGGCGTGATGACCATGTAGCCGTCCTCGCCGTTGCGCATGCGCGGGCCCACGAGCATCTCCTGGTCGTGTCGCAGCGTACCCGTGGCGAGGACTCGGCGGAAGTCGAACTCGCTGATTACGGCAGGGTCGATGTGTGGAGGTAGGGGGAGAGGATCGCGGACGAGACGGTCTTCGGATTTGGCGATGAGGCGGGTTTTCCAGCCGAGGCGCTGGACTTGCCATGTGCCGAGGATGAAGGCAGTGATGGGCATGAGGGCTGTTCATTTTGGAAGAAGGCGTATTGTTAGCCAGACTCTATTACTATTCATATAGTCATTTTCATATATATCGACGTATATACAAGATTCGAGGACATCTGGGAGTAGGAGTAGGGCTCTGCGAACCGAGAAGAATGATTCCTGGGCCATGGCGCTTGCCCGCGCGCACAGTCTGCGGCTGCAGATCGACAATCGATACAAAGTTGGGATCATCGGCCTTGTTGGATCGAGGGACAGTCGATGATATATGTCTTTGGTGGATAGTTCGGGGTACTGGTCTCGTTCTTAAGCATTGAGATTGTGAAGCAGATTTGGCAAAGGCGCTGCGGCCATTCGCCCGTAGGCTGCGCAGTAGAAGCTGTGCGCAGTTCATTGCGTTTGGCATCAATGGAAATACCGCATGTAATTGAAATTTTATTATTATTTCTCCTTATTGTGAGCTGTTTGAGCTCCTCGTCAATAGTGAGAAGATTGTTTTTAGTGATTGGATGATGCACTGGGATGCTGCTTGCTCGGGAGCTTGACCGCCTGCCTAGACGGGCGATTTAGCGGGGGAAGAGGTTCGTCGCTAGTTGATTTTGTCCGATACTCCGGCAATAGCCTATTTTCTAGGTCAAGCACATGTATTTTTCAGATGACAGGTGCCATGACTGGGTCCGTTTGCCTGGATCGCCATGTGGTGCTCTTTGGGTTTTTATTGGACCAGACTTTGTTGAACACTCGGGATCTGATTTTCTCATGCTATTTTTCATTTTTCAGCTGTACTGTAGCCCTGCCATTGTTTCGGGTACTGAATCCGTCTAGCTAGAATTGCCTTTGAAGCCGATAGCCTTTCAATACATTGCCGCAGCCCTGGAATCTGACTTACACGCGCTGCTGGAATGATGCCACATCAACACCAAAAAAGCCACAACCAAGCATCCAGGCCATCAAGTGAATCTGCACAATCGCCTGTCCTCTCTCGCAGTGGAGAAGTCAATTGCCATCGCCATAGAAACCACCCAAGCGCTCGTTTAGCATCGTGAACTAGTGCAGGTCCCTTCCATCCGTCCCCTCCCAACAAAAAATCGGTTGCCAGAGAGCCCAAGAGCACAGGCAAATCGCAGCAGCACAAGAGTCCCACAGCGTGGCCACAAGCAGCAACGCCGCGTTGCTCAAAGTGGACGGCCTCGGCGGAGCGTCAGCGCTGCTGGGCCAGAGTCCAGAGTCCAGAGTCCAGAGTCCCATCCGTGATTAGTGGAGTTGGACCGCTGGCGGCTCTGTTTGGGGGCTAGTCCGCCGTGGCCCTTTGCTGCTGTCCTTTCGTCATCGGTTTCCGTCGTCTCTTCCCCAATAAAAAGAAGCCAGCTAATTACTATGTAAGTTGTCATTGACACTGCCGCAGAGACCCCAACAGAAAAGAAAAACAAAGAGCGAAAAGAACGAAGAGGAAAAGGATTATCGTCCTTTAATCTCTTCCTTTCTTTAGAGGGCCTTTCTTATTTGATTTTTTCCCTCTTTTTCCAAGCTGCGGGGAGAGGCGGAAGACCAATCCCTGTCTGAACCCCAAGCTTGTCACCATCGACTTTCGGCAACCCGGCCATTTGCGATTCCCCTCCTCCATTTCTCATCCACGCCGAACCGCCGCTCCTCTTCTATTCCTACCTCCCGAAACGAGTAATTCGCGATTTTGGACGAAAGCGAAAAGCATATGATAGCAGAAAACACAAACGGAAAAACAAAAAGCAAACGCAATGTTCTACCAGGGGAGCCTGCAGGAGGGCATTTCGACGGCCGTCGGACAACAGAAGCTGGTGCTGTGTTTCGTCACTAGTACGTTTTACGAATGCGTCTTATTAACTTGGCATCTTTGCCTAACTGTTTGGTTTACTAGATGAAAACGACGAGAGCAAGACATGGGAGACTGAATATCTGCAAGACAGCTCGGTGAGATTACCCCGTGTACCTGCATATTTGGAACGACAACAACCATCTTCTGTCTACTCTTGGCGCACTCCCCCGCATGGTACAGACACGTTGCTAACATTGACATATTAACGAATCCATAGCTGTCAAAGTTGATTGAGACTCAAGCCGTCGCTCTGCGGCTCCTCGCAGGCTCAGACGAAGCTGGCTACCTGTCGCAAATCTTCCCGCTGCCCAAGACACCGACCGTCGTCATCATGAAGCATGGCGAGCTGAAGGAATACATCGCCGCTGGCACCAGCAAGGAAGACTTCCTCCGCCGAGTCCTCGTCGCCTTCAACGCCGCTCCTCCAGCGCCGGCGTCATCGCTGCCCTCGCCCGCTGCCTCGCCCACCACTTCACCGACAAGACTGTCTGCCCCTATACCAGCCCCCGCCCCAGCGTCACACTCGATCTCAACTTCACCTTCGCCATCTCCGTCGCCTCCATCTCAGACCCAGATCCCTCCCACAACAGCACAAGCCGCCGCGCAGTCAGAGATTGTCAGCCGCATTCTCGCCGAGAGGGCAGCCAAGCTCCAAGCGCAAAAGGAAGAAGCCGAGAAGAGAGCCAAAGAAGAGCGCATCAAGGCACAGGAAAAGGCCAAGGCTGAGGCTCAGGCAGGAGCAGACACAGACGGCGCCAGAGTACACAAACAAGCTGAGGAGCTCAAGAAGAAGCGAACCGCGGAACAGGAGGAGCGCCGGAGAATCCTGAAGCGGATAGAAGATGACCGAGAGGAGAGACGGATGCGGGCAGAGGCAAAGGAGAAGCAGAAGATTGACAACCAAAAGATTGGCGACGTTGCTGCCTCCCTGGTCAATGCCAAGGAGAGCAAGCTGCCTTCTACAACCAGGGTGTCTGAAATGGCATCAATACAGGTGCGATTGTTCGACGGCTCAACCATACGGTCCCGATTCAAGACGGCTGCTCCCCTAAAGGAAGTCAGGCGGTGGGTCGACGAGAATAAAGGAGAGAAGAAATCCCCCTACACGTTCAAGCAGGTCTTGACGCCGGCTCCCAACAAGAACATTGATTCAACAGAGGAGAATAGATCGCTCGGCGAGCTTGGTCTGATCCCATCTTCGACATTAGTCCTGATTCCCGTCCAAAACTATTCTACGGCTTATCCCGGAGAGAAGGTGCAAGATTCCTTCTTCTCAAGGGTTCTGCGGAAGATTCTCGGCTTCTTTATATGGATCCTGAGCTTGGTTGGCCTGGCTGGTGGTGACCAACAGCGTGAGGAGACCCCAAGCCGCAGAGAGAGGGAGAGTGAGCGGGAACGAACATCGGATGCGACAGCGCGGGCGACGTCTGAGGAGAGACGTCGTCGTGTTCGAGGGTTGCAGAATTTGGCGGACCGGCAGCGCGATCACCAGCTTTATAATGGCAATTCGGTATGTATTACTTTGTTTCTTCACCATTATTCACCTTTACTTGGAAATGACCAATCTAACCATGTACTGCCTATAGTTAAATTTTGAGCCGCGGCCAGACGAAGACGAATCATGAAAGATGTAAGGGAAACGAGTGTACGATGAATCTACATGTGTAAGAGCTGCATAGCATATTTCATCAACTGAGAAATACTTTCTTTTGGCTTAATTGGGATCTTTGTTATTGATTTCTTTCTTTCTTATTGGGATTGTGTATTATACAACTATAAGTTTCAAGAGCCGGGCGTTTCTATAGGGATTTTTTCTTTCCTTATTTCTTTTTCTTTCAATAAAGCAAATCCTCTGTATGCGCCTCTCCTCGCATATGTAAAATGCTTTCCTATATTGCCGTAATAGTATTAGGCATCCAATGCCGACGTCCTCATGGCAGATATTCTGCTTTGTATCTGCACACGTCCCATCCCCATATGGATACATATGCGTGTTCGTATATACAAGCGTGCTCGTCTCGATATAGTCTTACATGGTTCTTCTCACTGCTTCTTTGCATAAATCTTTCAGGCCGTGCCGCTATGCTTCATTATCGTCATCCTCTTCCTTAGTACTGGCTGGCAGCAGCCTGGCAAGCCTTGAGCTGCTCGAGGTACCAGTTGCAGATCTGCATGTTGCCGCCGTTCTCGTCGAGGCACTTTGTGAAGTTCTGGGCGGCACCGGCGCAGTTGTTGTACTGCTCCTGCTGGGGAGCGGCCTGGGCCTGGACGGGGGCAGCAGGCTCGGAGGAGCCACCGCTGAAGAGGCCACCGATGGCGTGGCCGACAGATGAGCCAATGGCGACACCACTGTGAGCGAGATACAAGGTCAGCTTATTGAGTCTCTAGCGAATGTAGTACCTTTGCGATTCTGACGTCTTTCACAAGATGACAGGCCAACAGAAGGTTAGGAGAAGGAATTGACATACGCAGCAGTGCTGGCCATCTGGCCGAACAGTCCGGGGCCCTGGGAAACCTGCTGAGGAGGAGCCATGGCAGTGGGAGCGTGCTGCTGAGGAGGAGCAGCCATGGTGGTCGCAGGACGGCGCTGCTGGGGCGCGGGAGCAGAGACGGTGGGGCGCGAAGGAGCGCGGGCGGAGGAGCGTTGACGAGGCATGGCGATGGAGTGTTTGGGGGGTGTTTGTGGTGTTGAGGAAAAGAAAAAAGATTATGAGTCGTAGATTTTGACAATGTGAAGCTGGAAAAGAGAGAGACGTATAAATGCTGGGGGAAGGATTTATCGGGCCAATGGGAGGGGCGATGATTGCGCTCGTGGCAGGCGTTAGTGCCCCGCTACACGGATTTTATTGGGGTGGCGGACGGAGGGCCGAGAATTTCCAGCGGCGAGAAGATTCTAAAGCCGATATAAAGATGGACGGGATTCAATGGACACCTAAAGCCGAGGTACGGATGCTGTAAGCTCGCCTTGACTGTTACACGTATTCTTCTCTTCAATTAGATGGCTTGTTAAATAGTCTTCCCCATCTATTGTTTTGTATGAGGATATGTGTAAAGACAACGATAATAGTGCAGTGTATCTAGGTAGTCTTCAGTTCAGACTCTCGCAGACCAATCTCTAATAGCGCCTCAAAGCCCAAATTGTCCCTTTGCCAGATAATTTCCCTTTTAATCAGTCGTCAATAGATGCTCTTGAGAGAGATGCTTCCAATTGACAACTGTGAATAAACCTCCAAAATAATAAAAAAAGATATTCCTTGCCGTAACGCCCCGATATGCGCAGTTGTTTGCCATCTAAAAATTCAATCGCTAGCAAAAAAGAAGCTCTTTCCTGAGAACCAAAAATGCTCTTTCAGTTCCGGTTTTTGCCTTTGCCCTTTGTCTTGGGCTTCTTATTCTGGCTTGGTGATCCGCTGGCCTCAGAGCCAGTAGCTTGCGCAGAATCATCTGCGCCGCGCTTCTTGCTCTCTGCTGCTGATTTGAGAAGAGCCTTGGCGCGTTCTTCGGCAATCTTTTCTGCCAGCTTAGCACTCAGGGTCTTGTTGTCGCTCTGTAATAAAGGCATATTGGTTAGTGACCAGTAGAAATATCCAAGAGAAAAAGATTAGTACATACCAAGTCAGCTTTCAAGATGCGTGCAGCAGCCTCCTGGTTGACGGTCAGCGTCCGCTTCGCGTCAGGCTCTTCGGCTGCCTTGATCTTTGCAAAGTACTGCTGAACTCGCTTGAGTTCGCCATAAACTGCATGGTTCTGCGCGTCGGCCCCCTGAACCTTCATAGAAGCTGTGAGATTCATGTTAGCCTTATGTCAAACACCAGGCAATATGTGATGGTTGATTCGCACAGAAAAGCAGAGATTCGATAGCATATGCCGTCAGTGAGTACAGCTTTGCTCGATCCAGTAAAGGTAGCTGAGAGGCCATCTCGCTGAGATTGCCCAGCAAAGGCTCAAGCGCATCTTCCAATTTATCCAACTGAGAATCCAGCTTGTCCACGAGCGGCGCAATGGTGGGAATGTCTGCCATGGTTGCAGTTGTAATGACAAGAAAGATGTAAAATCAAGAACAAGATGGAATGACAAAATACAGGCGAAGCAATGCCTTGATGCAGCTGTTTTTCTTAATGAGTTTCACAGTCTCTTTTTTTTCTGTATGATCTGAAGGCGCCAGTCGCGAAAGTCTTTTATCGATAATGCAGCGGTTATCAAAATATTATGCAGTTATCAAAGTACCTTCCACCTATCGGGTCGCGATCCCGCGGTGGAACCTCTCCGGCGAGAAAAAAGAACATCGCATTTGGCGGGCTCGCAGGGCGCTGGATAATGACCAAAGCTCGATGCCTACGTTGTTTTGTCTGCCTCTCTCGTATCTGAGCTTCCAAACACAAAATTAAAATTCCTTATCAAGCAGTCAAACATCTTCCTACCTCTGAATACACCGAGACTCTCTGCAATCCGCCACTCAATCGATTCTCACTCTAGACGAAGCGGCACATCGAAGGAGCCCGAAGCTTCAGCGCGAAATAATCAGCACCGACAACCCGGACTAAATTGCAATCGATACACCCAGTCACTCCCTCGCCGAATCTTCTCGGCGGCCTTCAAGGTGGCCTCCTCAGTTCGACCGCGGCTATCCGCGCGGATATGTCAAAGAACATCACCATGGGCTGGCGATAGCATCTGCAGAGGCCCGGCCGCCGCAAGACGCTATGGCACCGTAGCATCAACATCATCAACCTCTGATGGGAGCAACAGCCATAATAAATCACGCGATCCCTCGTCCCCGGGAGCTACTTCAAAATACTCTATACCTCGGCCATGGTCAGAAGCTCTGCGCCCTGAGACTGCCACTACCAAGCAATCCTCTTCTACGCCGAAGTTCTACGTGCCCTCGGTTCTACTACCTCCCGACGCTGCCAAATCACCATCGGTACACAAGATACACATCCTGGGAGATGATGAAAGATCAAGATTCATTGCACATGCCCTGTCCGGCGTCTACGACTCGGTTGAGATGCTTGGGTTCAAGAGAAGCTCATCTTCGTCACCTACATTCTCATCAAAGTACCGCAACATTTACAAGTCTCGCCATGGTGACCAGCGCAAAATGAAACTGGAGCATCTATCAGTGACACCAAGGGCCATCACCAGAGAAGACAATTCACACATTGACCAGCTGCTCGTAGCTGGACCGGGACACGAGGCAGTCGAAGCATTGCAGTCGGTCAAGCACCGTATCAACAAAGATACAACGGTGTGTCTGATGACGGATGGCTTGGGCGTCCTCGAGGAAGTGAGGGCACGGATTTTCCAAGGGACTGACGAGTCGTCGACGCCGAGCTTCCTCCTCGGCCACATGAGCCACCGATTGGCGTTCAACAGGCGCCATGACTCGGTCAAAGAGCTGCGGCATGGCAAGACGCAGCTGACATGGGTCGATTCGTCTGGAATGACTCAAAAGATGGAAAAGACGGAAACACGTATGAATTTTGTCGAAACACTGCAAGCAGTCCAAGATCTCAACTCATCCCTTACGCCATTTGACAAGTGGCTCCATTTCAAACTCCCATCAGTCATCCTAGATTCCGTGGTGGACCCTGTCTGCGTTCTATTGGAGATACCATATGCAGGGCTACTGCAGAATCCCGCTGCCCAACGGATGATGCACCGCCTGCTCGCAGAGATTGTGTCGGTCGTGGACAATATGCCGGAAGTCGAGGGATCGGCCGCTATCCGAAATTTTATTCGTGGCAACCGTATCAGACAGCACATCTATAGCCGCATCATGGCGAGACGCGGCGCCTCGAGCAGCGAGCTGGCAAGACAGATTCAGAACGGCCTGCCGACCGATGTTGACTATCTGAATGGCTTCTTCATCCGGCGTGGCCAACAATTGGGCCTGGACCTGCCTACCAATGTTTTGATGAGAGACATGATTAAAGCGAAGCACTCGCTGGCCATTGAGAAGCTCAACTCGTATATCCCTGTCGAGGAGACTTCGGTACCCAGCCACTTATCATTTCGTTATCGAACTATGCCCAAATCAAGCAACAGCAAGCTTGTATAAAAATTAGATTTTTATTTTTATTTACTACTGGTGGCAAGGGGTGAAGCGAGACCGGAAATCCGGCAAACCATTTGGATTTTAGAAATTTTGCATTCAGCATTGGCGTGGGAGGGGCTTTTTCTTTTTTCTTTTTTTCTCTCTTGTACGATACTACCTCCCAGGTACGATGTGACGTGTGGATATTAGCAGCTAGAGGTATATACTACCATGAATGAAAAACATCTCAATGTCGACTGTATTCCGTATCTATACTGTATATTAATTGGGTAGTATTATCCAGGCGTGTATACTGCGTGTGAAAGTATCCTAAGGCGTGTATACGGAGTACATTGAATAGTGGTGGGCACTACAAGCTGTGTATACTAACTTACCACGTGTAAGTGTTTACTTACCACCTACGTAAGATACCTATCCATGCATGCATATATTACTTGATACTCCTTACTCCATTTATATACAGAATTGACTTTCTTTATCTCCCAACAGATTCGTAACTTGCTCAGGATCCGGTTAATCAAACCTACATGTACGGAGTACCTTACTGACCCAATCGCACCTAGCCTGCACGGCAACCCAACAAGCTATCCCCAAGGGGCGTATGATCGTGATCGCGACAGCGGGCGCGAGCTCCAGCTTAACTCGAATAAAAAACTTTGCCCCGCGTTTTTTCCTAAAGCTCCATGACCTCATGTCTGCAATTTCGAAGCGTTGCATGGGCTGCGGACCAGGGCAACGCTCGCAAAATGAACACACGACCGCGCAAAATCCGCCACCCCCCCTCCTCTTTGCTTCATTGAGAAGACCGCGGCTTGCGCTACGCCCACCTGTGGTCGCCGAGCTACAGTATTGGCAGCAGCGCTCTGCTCCTTACATATGGCTTGCATATACTACCTACATGTAGGTCTCTGGTCAGTCACTGTGCATGGATAAGAGCAAGCGGGGTCGCTGTCGTGATAGGTTGAAGCTGGGTTTAGCTGGTGGCCCCTTATACCGTCAGGCGTTTTGTTCCGTCCCCTTTTCGCCGGCTGTGGTTGGTTTAATATACAGCTCAGGTCTCGTTCTCGTACTTTTATTTTATTTCATTTGTGTTTTTTTCTTCTTCAGATTTTCATCCATTGTTTTCTCTAAATTTTTAAATCTGTTATTTCTTTCACGTCACTGGTCCGCTTACACCAGCTACTATTCTTCCTTGTCAGATTACTTACTACGTATTACTGCTTTTGTAAGTAAGCTCACTTACACGGTCATCAGCGCCCGGATCTGGTTGAATGAATGCCCAATACTAATATATAGTCTTTTCACCTCAGCATTCAGTAAACGCCCTTTTTAATTCAAAAAAGAGTGTGAGAGAGCAATCACAACAGATAACACCACAATGTCATACTCTCCACAACACCGCGCATTCCATCTCTTCCCATGTCTTCCTGCTGAGCTGCGCCTGCATATTTGGCAGGACACGCTGCCGGATCTACATGGCGTCACATTGCATGGCTACAAAAAGGGATGCTGGGATCTCAGGGACCCTCTGGAGGGCGAATCTGATGAAGAGAACGACGCCTTTACCAGAGCCGATAAGATACTCGACTTTCGCCTCGAGATGCTGGATGACGTTCACATCGACATGCCCATTGTCTTTGTCAATCGTGAAGCCCGAGCCACCGCCTTGTCCTGGGCTCGCACGCAAGGCATCATAATGGACTTCAACACCGAGAGGGGCTGCCATCTCTTCGTGCTGCCCTTTGACCCATGGCAGGACGCATTATTCATCAACTCGCACAAATTGGAGGAATTCTGTCTTGAGCCGGCCGATCGGCTAGCAGGACTGCAACTCCGCGGGCAATCCGCCTACAGCAATCCTGCAATCACGCGCGTCGCCCTGCCGCATACGGCGCTTACATCCGAAATGTCAGTCTTCTACGATCTGCTCCATTGGTTCCCTCGCCTTCAGGTGATCTACATTATCGTGGACATTGACATTGGCCCGACGCTGCCCAAGTATTCCTCGACTGCAGAGCGGAGGAGGGCAACGGAGCGAATGAAGCACCAGCGATGGAAGGTCAGCGAGACGCAGGGCCATTCATATGTGTGGGACAGCACGGATCGCAAGTTTGTCCGCAACATTGGCACGCCCATCGGCTTCAGATCCATGTACAGGGAGATTGAAGACTACTTGGCGGTGGGCATAGCCAAGGTTTTTGCCAAGAGGGACGTTGAACAATTTGAGATTCGACCTGTTTTGATGATGATGTGATGACACGATGGGCATTTTCCTTGTTCTTTTTTCCTCTTTTTTCAGGGAGCGGGGTTCTAGAGTATCGGTATCGCTTCACGGTTCGATTCGGCAAAGACGAGCAAGGATTTTGGGTGTCAGGATTTGGGTGCCAGGATTTCGGGATCTTCTATTTGGGCTGGATGGATTTTGAGTGCTTACGCAGAACGTAACTACTATTTGACTATTGTATTATCAATGTACACTCTCTTTTTAATCTCACTGGATTTTAGGATCGAGTTCGACTATTTCTACTTGTCTCTGCACTTTGTCTTGATCCTTCCAAGTAAACGCGGGGAGAAGCGGACGAATGTTGTTGAGTTTCTCACCAGGGGGGTTGACAACAAAATCTATGGGGCGACCAGCCCGGCTTATCAGTTGCTGCTGGTGCTCTTTGAACTCGATGGGAAAATGAATAAGAAGGTGGGATATTCAAACGAAAAGAATAAAGGGGAGAAGTTTCAGGGCGATAATTCTAGTGCCTTCGAGATGTGTTTGGCTCAGCATTTGATATCCATTTGATTCATCCTACCGGTTAGGCTTCACCACCAAACACGCTGCTACCAATGCCACTACTACTGGAGTTGTGTAACATGACTACGTGTAAGATGGTGGTATTGAATCGACTTGTCTCTTGGCTATTCAAATTTGATGCTAATTTGACTATTCTAGCAGTACTCGATTGGATGATAATATGAAATTCAATTCGTTGATTACTGCGGAATACAGGCGCCAATGTTAATGTTACGAGGGCAACCGCTGTGGCTTTCTTCGGTGCCCTGTAGCGGCGTCTATGGCGGCATCCACGGCAGCGCACTTATAGGCGCTCAACACGGCAATTCTCGTTGCAATCTTCAACACAGTGGAGGCCACCATCTTATCTCGCTATCTAGTCTATCTGCTAATGGTGTATTACTCAGTTCAAAGACCTGCTCGCCACCGTCTTTCCCCGCCGTTGCAAGCTGCTGCTATATGGCGTCACGCCGCTGCCTCTGAATTAGGCGGGTCGGCTTTAATCTAGTAGAATGCCATACTCCGTAACAATGAATAGCTGCTGCCGTAATCAACCCTCTCCATACCTACCTAAACCCCGAATGTATCGCATCCTGACAAATAGCACCGCTTGCTCTGTGACATTTTCTCCGCCATAGACGTCGACGATTTTTGCCAAGTCTCGTTTGCTGCTACTCCGCCGCAGTTGTGCTTAGCTGTACTTGCATCTGAGACTCGCTTCCGTACCTCCCGGGCCATCTTGTCGGCGGCTGTTGGCCATCCACTGGCTGCTTTAAGCGTACATAGCCCGATATACCGGGTCAATATCTGATAATATCACATCACATCACATCACACCTCTTTATTTTTGACAGTCAATAATATTCGCCATGTCGTGGACACCGAGTGACGATGAGCTTGGCGGTGAAGATCCGGTTGACTGGGATGGCCGAGACCGAGGATTCGCTCAAGACGACGAGGGCCACGAAGACCATGAGGGTGACGGTGAGGATGACGAGGACGAGGAAGACGATCCCGACTATCGCGATGAGCCTGAGGAAGATGACGAATTTCATGGTAATGACTTCCTATCATAATCTACTTGATCTCAAACATCGTCGGCTATAGATTACTAATCCAGCTTCAGATGCATTTGATGAACAAGAAGAGAATGACGGAGATGGTAAGCAAGACAGACGTAGATTGCGGTGGTGGTAGACAAACGATATGCCGATTCTCATTTCTAACACAGACGACGAGCACCCGTTTCTAGATGACCACTTGGAGTACGGTTTCGGAGATTTCCGATTTCAGATTGTTATTGAAGATGGAGAAGCCGAACAAGATGAGGCTGCTCTGAGGTTGATTTCATTATTAAGAGGTAACGCACTTTTCTAACCTGTCCCAACTTGCTAGCTCGCTCTACGCAATTGCTATACATGTCTGCTAACATGACGATTCAATCATTGAAGCCGGCCAAAGGTCAGGTCTCTTGACGAGGCAGCAGCTCATGGCGCTCTTTCGCGGCACCGGTGTAGGGCGTCATTCTGGCGAGCCAAAGGACCCCAATCGATTCCCCAAGGTGCCGAGCGAAGAGGGCAGGAAGCTCATGCGATCCGGCGTCTTTGGTTCTAATGATTACGACATACGGCCAAAGAAGCAAATCGCTAGGCGCATCCTAGAACGAGAGATTGGCATGGGAGACCGTATGCAGAGGAAGCGGGATAACGGCGTTTTGGCTCAGGTAAGCATGCAATCTATCAACCCCTTCTTTTCAGTTGAAAATTTTCACAAAATTTTATATCCAACTCAAGTTAAAATGCTACGTATCGTCATTGATCTGTATGAGTCATGCTGATGCTAATATACTAATTCTGATAGAGTTTCATTCCTGGGAGCAGGGCAGAAAAGATTATTCACTATGACCACCCCATCTATTCTGGTCAGTTTTCAGATGACGGAAACTTCTTCTTCTCCTGCTGTCAAGATTTCAACGTACGCATGTACGATACTTCCAACCCCTACAACTGGAAGCTCTATAAGACAGCCAACTTCCCCTTTGGCCAGTGGACCCTGACGGATGCCTCCCTGAGTCCAGACAACCGTTGGTTGGCGTATAGTTCCATTCAAAGCATTGTTTCAATAGCGCCTACCGATCCCAAGGACAAGGGTGAGCCGTACACCCTCGAGCTTGACGATGGAGATGGACACACAAGACTTTCTTTCTGGCGCAGTCGTGGATCTTTTGGCATTTGGTCCGTCAGGTTTTCGGGCGATGGACGAGAGCTTGTTGCCGGTACCAGTGCTCACTCCCTAGTCGTCTATGACATCGAGTCAAGGAGAGTTCTTCACCACATTGCCGGTCACCAAGACGATGTAAATGCGGTGTGCTTTGCAGACAAGGGATCTCCCCACATCATTTACTCTGGCTCCGACGATACAACTATCAAGGTTTGGGACAGACGAAGCATGGGAGATAACCGAGAGGCTGGTGCATTTGTGGGACACATTGAGGGCTTGACATATATCGACAGCAAGGGTGATGGACGGTACATTCTCAGCAACGGCAAAGACCAGAGCATGAAGCTGTGGGACATTCGCATGGCCATGTCCACAGACCGCTTCCGCGAAGTCACAAAGGACAACGAAAACCGTGTCGATCGATTTGATTATAGACAAGACGAGTACGACGAAGAGGACTGGGATGTGCACCCTCACGACAACTCCCTCGTCACTTTCCGAGGCCACAAGGTCCTTCGAACGCTTATTCGATGTCATTTCTCACCACCATCGTCCACCAACTCGCGATACGTTTACTCTGGAAGTGCAGATGGCAAGGTACACATCTGGAACATGGATGCCACCAAGGCAGGCGAGATTGATGTGCAGAGCGCGACGAATGCAACACGGAGACTTGATCGCCGTACTCGAGTCTATTTTGATGAGCCTGGTGGTTGGGGCACATGCGTGCGCGATGCTAGCTGGCATCCTAATGCACCAATCGTTGTTGGTGAGTACAATCCTCTCGAATACCCTCTTTGTATAATTGTTTACTAATAATCTCTTTGCAGCTTCTGCGTGGAACGGATACAGCATGGCAAGAGGCACATGCACGGTCCATGCGTTCAACGGAACAAACGACGATGAAGGCGACCCTGAGCTGGGAGACAGCGTTAACGAGTCGCTAAGATCAGATCCCGAAACATTCTTTCCATCCAACTATCTTGTCACCTAAGGAACAGAGGGGCGTGCGGACAAAACCAGAAAAAGAAATCTTTTCTGGGATCTCATGTTATTACTACTAAAAGTATGATGTTACGATCTCATCTGGAGCTTTTGCCGTTGCGACTAAAAGTACGATGATATGGGGCTGCAAATGTCGATGCTTGCTATGTAGGTATATGTGTATCAAGAATGTTGTCATATATAGTAGTACTAGATGGATATGGGAGTTGGTCTTTATGCAATGCTATTTCAAGCAGCGATCCTTGATTCACAGCTGCTGTCCATTCTTTTCTTCATGGTACTTTTCTCAGCTACTATAGTGGCAGACATTCATCGTCCAAGTGACATGTACGTTCTGGTGCTGGATATATGTATTCTCCAGAGTCTTCTCCAATAGCAGGCTGTGACATAGCATGACGATATCCCCGCTCACTCCCAAGCAAAAAAAAGGCTTGTAGTACAATATTAACCATGCTAAAAAAAGATTTCTACTCATAAGCAAGTGGCTGCTGATCGTAGTGCTGGCTGGGCTAGCACTCCCCAAATCCTACCTGCAGTTACATCCATACATGCACCGAGAAGGCCCTAAATATCGTTAGCAAAGGTCAGATTGATCGGCAATGGCAATTAATATGGGGAGCTGCATCCCTGGTCCATCTCGTGACTGGCGAGGCTGACAGCAAGCTCTTGAATTGACGAGCTGCCATTGGCCAATGCTCTGGAAAATCAATTTTCCTCGTCGCGGTTATGCACCGCCAAACGCTTGAAAGCAGTGGCGCATGGCCCGTGCACGCTCGCTCAAGCCTCAGCCTCGCCCCCTTCCCTTTGATTCTGCCCACCCGTAGAGGGAACTTTTTTCTTGGCCTTGGGCAGATTCTCTCCAAACCCGCAAGCCCGAACCATCAACTCGCAAATCCACCCCGAGGCTCCATCTTTTTTTCGTCTTGCTCTCCAATCCGCCAAACCTCCACATAAAATCCGTCCAGCATTGCTGCCGTTATCCCTTTCGACTTGGCCGCGGTTCCACTCGCAGCCTCGTAGCCGAGACGGTCACTGCTGCTGCTGCTGCTGCTGCTGCTGCTGCTCGTTCGATCTTCTCCCAGCTTCAGCGACGCGCGCAACTCGCTTCGCGCAATCTTTCGGTAATTACTTTCCTCTTCTATTTTCCCTTTATTTTATTTTCTGCTGCACAGTTCATCATCAAATCCATTCTCTTCTTCATCTCTTTCTCCCCCCAGCCAAGCAACCGCTGGGTTTGTTTTTTCCTTGCTTTTTACGCCACTATTGTTTTTGGCTTTGCCCCCTGTTCACTCTCCCGACCTCGGACAAAAGCTCGCAAGCTGCCGACTGGCCATCCAGGCATTGACTTGGTCCCACCAGAAGAAGACGCGAACAGCTACCTGATCGTCTCTGCTGACGGCTAAGGAGCAAACGAACTTTCTGCTGCCGAATCGAGATTCCGAGCCGCAACCCACCCGAGCTCGCGCCAGCCCAAGCTAGACTTGGAGATAACCACTTCCTCAGACCTCCCTCTCCCTTGCATCCTCCATCTGCCTTATCTCACCGTCACTCTATTCTTCAAATTTGTTGCTGCGATTGCAATTCCTTTTGCCTTGGGCCGAACCTTTTGTGTCCAGGCACGTGATTGGTGTTGGGCCGCCGCCACCCACCGTAACCCGCCATCAGGAGCTTGTCATCGGCCGAGACATTCTGCACTACCACTTCCAAGGAAGCTCCGGCTTGAGGAGGCTCTGATCCGGCTGCGCTCTACAGGAGAGAGATAAAAAGATTGCCGGGCTTGGAAAGAAACATCGACCCAGCTTTCTCTCTTTCCGTTGTCTCGGGGATTGTATGTATCAGCAAGTTGAAACTTTTTCAGCCCTTCTACTGGCCAGCCCATTGTTCGTTTTCATCTGTACACGCCTGTTTATCCTCTCCATATCCCCATATCTTCTCTCTGTGTACATATCTTCGCTGCTGCTTTACCAAGCTTCTGTTTGTCCCATCCTCGTCCTTTTCTTCTGGGCAAGGATCGGCAGGATAATCACTTAGACGCACTTAACAGTCTCCAAGTTGCAAAGTCCGAGTCTTTGATGCCCCAATTCTACCTGCAAACGAGCAGTGCTTGTATCTCTCTTGAACATTCTTTAATAACAAATTCTCGTATAATTAGTGCTTTGATCATCCGAATATAACTGCGATAACTTTCTTGTAGCTGTCCCCGCTAGGAAATTTGCAATAATATACGAACCTCCGAAATGGCGGACCCCGATTTCGATATTGATTTCTACGGCGATGCCGAAGCCGATGCCAACGAACAGCCCCAGCAGGAAGAGCGGCGCCAAAGCGGCGATCATATGAGAGACGACTATGACTACCATGGCCAGGACGAGAGACAGGGAGGCAATGAACACGAAGACGATCGCCGTTATGATGGCAACCGCAGCGACAATGCTGAAGACTCTTCACATCAACATGGCGTCAAGAGAAAGTCGGAGGAGCAAGAGGCCGATGATAGACCTATCGACAATGGTGCTACGGCGGCTATCATGATCTCAGAGCTAAGCTGGTGGACCACAGACGATGATATCAGAGGCTGGTTGCGAAGAGCTGGCTGCGAAAAGGAGATTAAGGAGCTCACTTTTAGCGAGCATAAAGTCAACGGAAAGAGTAAGGGGTGAGTCTACGGATTCATCGCTCTGCAACTTGTTTCTTTGATCTCTTTGTTCTAAAGGCTCCTGATTGAATAAATCTAACCATATCTTCTCCCGCAGACAAGCCTACATCGAGTTCCAAACTCGTCAAGGATCCACCTCTGCGAAGCGCTACATCGATTCCGTTTCAGCAGACATAGTACAGCCCGGCCAGAAACAAATCACTATTTCTTACTGGAATCCTGGCGTCAACCCTTTCAGAACTCTACCCAAAGATGCACCAACCCGCGTCAAAGAGCAGCCTCGGGCAGCCCCCTCTGGAACCTACAACGATCGCGGCAACTATGGAGGAGGTTTCCGTGGCCGAGGCGGCATGGGTGGAAACCGAGGCGGCATGAATCCTGGTTTCAACCGCAACTACGGCGGAAACATGGGTTATAACAATAACAACATGGGAGGCAGCGGTTACAACAGCCAAATGGGCGGCGGCGGCGGTGGAGGTGGCTCTCACTATCTTTTCAGCGGCCGAGGTGGTCCTTCAGGGATGATGAGAGGTGGCCAACCTGGAATGCGTGGTAGAGGCGGAGGAGGCGGCGGTATGATGGGTATGAACCCTATGGGAGGTATGGGCATGGGGATGCCCGGCAGCATGGGTATGGGCATGATGCAAGGTATGAAATCTGTCACTTTACGCTACCCCAATCCACAGGTCACAATCCGTCAAACGGCATCGGTTACAGGCTAGGAACTGTCACCGATGCCATTACCCACTACACAATCACCAAACATAGCCATGGTCCGTCAAGAACCAGAACGGCAGCCGCTTGCACCAGTAGTGCAGCGAGAAGAACCCACAAAAGAAGTAGAGGAAATCCGTCAAGACGCCGAGCTAGAGGTGTTTTATCAAGACGGAGAAGATAGCGACAGTGTCAGTTGTACTCTAAGCTTCTGGGGAAGTGACGACTACAACGCCCAGGACACCCCGTATACCAGCGAGTGTACCAGCGATACCAGCTCCACGGGCGACGACGATGATGATGACGACGATGATGATGACGACGATGATGATGACGACGAGGATAGCAGCGACAGCGATGATAGTAGCGACGATGACAGTAGTAGCGAGGACGACAGTAGTAGCGAGGACGACAGTAGTAGCGAGGATGACAGCAGCGAGGGCGATGAGAGCGACGAAGATGACGAAGACGAAGAAGAAGCCACGCATCTCGACGAGGACATGGAACTCGGAGAAGCAGACATGGATCTCTCGGATGGCACGAGCATCTCAGATGTCATGGAAAAAAAGCCGCGAGAAGAGAACCCTCTAGTCCAGGCGGCGGGCTTAGGCCAAGCGGCAAATGCGAGTGCAACTACGCCCTCAGCGGCTCAGCTACAGCAAAGCTACCACTATCCCTCTCAAGCTGCTAGCCAGCCACAAATCTCACAGAGCTGGGGCTGCCGTATTCACGGGACACAGACCCCTCGCTGCTTGATTTGTGATATTGAATTCTGGCGCGTTCAGTGCCTCATCAGAGGCCAAGACTTTGGTCGCATCCCACCTCCGCCACTCCCCATCTATCCAACACCACTTCACCAACCCAGTCTGTCTTTTATTGCAAATTCTTGATTTGCCACTGGTAACCCTGCTAACTTACGTCTAGGTTTCCAAGGCATGCCACCCAACTTCCCAGGCGGATTCGGCTTTGGACAGCAACAGCAAGGAGGCGGCGGTGGAGGTAACAGTGGCGATTGGGGCAATCCTCATGGAGCAAAACGACCACGTCCCGAGTAAATGGCACGCATCCGCCGAATCGATATCTCTCCAATTATAAGATGAAGGATTTAAGCTAGGATTTGAGTGCGATAATGCGAGGAATTGATTTTAACTGTTATCAAGGGGAAAGGGAAGGAAATGCTACTTGATTTTGCTTGAAAGGAACCTCCGGAAAAATTTTCAAATATTCATTGCATTAAGAAGGGAATTTTTTTTTTTTTTTTTTTACAATCAGTGTATAATAGAACAAACGCTGGGTTTATTGTTATTGAGCTGCCAGGAGTCAGAGCTTCTTTGCTTTTTATTATGCGGAAATTTTGTAACTTTTGTCTTTATTGGCTTTTGGGAAGGGAACCGGACTCTTTTCATTTATCAGTGGTCTATCAGGGGAAACAACAGGCAAACTGGGCTGGATTTGTACAAGCTTCAAAACGAACAAAATGATTTGACAATAAACCAAACGGAAGAATTAACCGTGACTCCGTACGTTCGTATAGGGGATCGTTAAAAAGGGGAAGAGGTATAGGTATGTCGGCATATGAAGGCCAGGGAGAGTGAAGAGCAACAAGACCATAACCATTACTGGACTTGAAGCCGTGTTATTGCTGCTGACACCAGTTGCCTGATCTGGAGCCATCTGTCTATGAGACTTCCTCTCATTTCCTCTTCCCCAGCGGAGCTACTGCTCAGCAGCTCTAGGGAGCCAGTGATGTCGGTATCAAACTTATTGAGTACCTTCAAGAGCGCTGCATCTATAAGGTGACGGTCCGCGTCTTCATCCCTCACTCCATCCAGTACAGCTTGCCACTGTCGAAGAGGCAGGCAAAGCATTCGCAATGCAACATGCGTACGATAGCATGCTGTCTGAGAGTCCAGCATATACTTTTCCCAAAAGCCCGCGTCTTCGAGATGCTCCTTCTGAGTAGGGTTTAATAAGGGGCAGATGTAAGGGTCAAGGCATGTTTCGTCCCAAGGATTGATAGATGACGGCAGTGTGAAGCCGTACTCTACGAGGAGCATGTCGTTTGCATGAGGCCCGTAGCGGATGAACACTTCCTCGCCAGGCTCGTGTGTGCGAGTGGTAGTAAAAGTGAAGAACTTGTCGTCAAAGGCAGCCATACAGTAGCCCTCGGGTGTGTGATTGAAAAGATCTGCCACGGGCTGGAGCGCCATGTGATCTTCTTTGGGCAGTTTTTCCGTCTTTCGATTTGTGTGATAGAATGTTCGGGTATTTACCAGGAGCCAATTGTACAGATACTCATCCTTTTGAAGCTGTGGGTACGCTGCAGCCACAATGGCCCAGTCTTTGCTGAACTTTTCTTGCTGTGCTGCAAGTAAAGACTTGGATCCTGGAGGTAATAAGGCACGTAGCTTAGCTGGCCAGCATATGGGCAGACTGATGGCAATATCTCGCCGAGAAGGTAGGACAGGGCGCCATTTTTCCAAATCAGGGTTGGAGTCAAGGCAGAGTGAGGCAGCAAGAATAGCGTGAACAGTGGCGCCGCGGAGAGTCTTGGAGATGTCCTTGGGAGTGTTGCTAAGAGTACGTAAAGCAGATACAGGGACTTTGAGAATGACTTGGTTGGCCTGGTTATGAGGTTAGCATATAATATGCTTATGTTTGACTAGGCTTGGTGTATTGAGAAATTGTACCAGGCTTAGCGGCTAGAGGATTATTCAAAGCGAAAAGTGAAATACTGTACCTCAAGATGGCGAGTTGCAACTATACCAATACCTCTCCCATGCAGAGCTTTTGGGTAAATCCCGTTCAATTCGACACCTATGGAAGATGTCCACTCCAGAAGCTGCTCGACGGCCGCTTCCATTGCTGCGGCTGTGTTATAAGTGAGTTGACCAAATGAAAAAAAGTCCTCCACCGACGGTAAAATTATGCGATATGGCGATACTATGGGGCGAGATGGTGAGTCATTAGCTCTTAAGCTACGGCGAGGTAGCGCTGTTGGCGGCGGCTACAGTGCAAAAGCACAGGCGGCTGGTCTACTGCGAAACGCAATGTCAGTAAACTATATCTCTCCAGCCGTTATTATTAAGCCACTTATCTATTTTGCCAGTGTACTTAACCATGGTCTTATTATTCTGCGACGTAGCATTTCAAGTGTATCAATCTTTATTGCTGGCAACTGTTGGATGTAGAGCTATTGTCTGATGGCGATAACGGCTCTATTATCGAATCGAATTTGGGGAAAGGCTTTTGAATAGAGAAGAATGCTAACCCCCCCCCCCCCAGACGCAATATCTCTAGTATTTATAAAGAGAGAGCTGATTAAGAGGTCGTCCCTATTGTCAAAGCTAATATATTTCGGAACTGCTTTGAAGAAAATCCTGGAGCCAATGGCGGATACCTATCATCAAGCAAAATAGAGTGGTGTATTCCATCTTCAAGAGAGAGACAGTAATGGTTGACAACGTGCTGCGCCAATGGATCAATCGTCTTTATTGTGCCATATCAGTATGTCAGCAGAGTATAGAAACATACAGAGCTGAGTTACCTTAAGTGGATGACTAGATCGAAGAAGGATTGTAGTTGAGGTATCTAGGAAACTGAAGAATGTTATGGGGTCCGTACGAGAGACCCTCGTGGTGTAACACCCTTCTATTTGTCGAAGCATGCGGAGATCTTCGAAGTCGATGTGTCGGTCTACCACGATTGCTACCGGTAGGCTGAGCCAGATTCTTTATCCACAGCATTCCAAGAGTATCAGCTGGATGTTCTATCAACACGTCCCTCACCAAACTTCTAAATTCCGCTGTAGCATCTTCATATCTCAGATGCCTGCGAGTGCTTGCTCATGGTATACGATATCGTGTCTGATGATGCATGTTTCCGAGATGTACTGAAGTCTCGCAGGATTTTGGTCAGCAGAGTTCGGTAGGAAAATATATTTATGAAATATTAGACTGAGGAATACTCGCTTCAAAAAACCAGAAGCGCTGTTGGCCCGGTATTTTCTCCATCTATGGGATAGAGATAATGCTGTGAAATGTTTTTTTTTTATTGGAGTTTTCAGCTTCAAAAGTAGTTCGAATAGCAGAAGCGTCGTGAAGGCCTTCGCCTCAATATTCGGCTACCAGCAGTCAAAATTATTATGAAAGAAGCGTATTAGAACGGATGGTACAAAACTATGATCGAAAGCAAAGAAAAAATATTTCTTCTGCTCGAGCTACGCGGCACCTTCCCAGAATGATTTTACGAATGGGCTATCAGACATCTTATCGTATCACCTATCTGTGGCGATATGGCGCACGTGCAGTATATCCAACGAAATAGGTACATGTAAGCAAAACCCCATATCTGAAAATTTTCCATATTCTTGCTCTTCTACAGTCCTTTGAGGTATCGATTATGCATTCATGTTATCGACCTTCTCCGCGGTGGATCATATTCCTATACCACTGGCAAGCGACGTCAAATGGAGTGTAAGATTACAATCCGGAGATATGCTTCTACCTATCCACTAATATTGCTCTCTTTCTAGAATTCGAATAAAAAAGAAATGACGAAATAGTTCCCATAACTTTCAACGGCGACACCAGCAGGAAGACATTGTACGGGTTAGTCTCTCGGTATTGTACGTCTCTAGGAAATCTTCCCTCTACATCCTGCTATTCTACACATGTATACTAAATGGTGTAAGATAACAGGAAGAAATAGGTATAACTCATACCTATCACGACGACGATGACGACGACGACGACGAAGATGACGACGACGACACTGAGATGGTGATGTTCATCATGCGTATCGACATTGGCGTTGATCAAATCGCGGGCCCGAGATATTGATGCTGGACTCTACTGTAAGGAGTTTTAAGAAGGAAACCATTGCTGATCAAACAGGCAGGTATGCTCATCTGCAGCAATAATGGAACAGCAGCTGATGCAGACTTACACCCAGCATGGCTGCAGCCGTTGGGGAGGCTGGCTGCCGGGCTTGCCCGAGTTGATAGCTAGATCCACCATGTTGATCATCCTGCCTCACTCAAGCTTCTAGAAAGTCACACCAAGGGCTTTCCCTTGCACTTTAATAAAGGCCAACAATATACTTTTCGCCGCACACCCTTATTGTTCACAATCCGGGCCGGGCCGTGACTCTTAGATCCGCAGGCCCACAAATCCGGCGCCGCTCATACAGCCAGGGTTCGACACAGCTCTGATAAAACATGTTGGCTCTGGCATTGCTCCAGTCTCAAGCGCGAATCATTGTCTAGCACCAGACTAAAGAAGCTGCGCATCTTTACTGGTGCCACGCTGCAACAGAGACGATGTAGATGTGCCCAATCTAAGCTTGACATCTCACAGGCCTTTGTGTCCTGAAAGCGGGTCGTCAGGAAGCTTACAACTCTCTTCAGAGCCATCAGCCCGCGGTTTAGCGGCCGAAGCATCTCGACGGCGCATGGCGGGGTCCACACCTCCAACGGAAGAAGTATCGCTAGCTGGGCCATAGCAGATTTTCTCCTTCTGAGATAGCACTAGTAGCTGGCGGAACAGGGAAAGGGATCACCCCTGAACGGATGCCCAACGGCGATGAGCTCCATTTTGCGTACCCGCCACCTCGAGGTTTTTTCTTTCTTCTTTTCCTCTTCCTTGTAAAGCTCTCAGCAACCACAGATATTCGATTCCCTTTTGCTAGAGCTCCCTACACGACAAAAGGGAGGCGGGCGTACAGACTGCGTCAAAATGGAGGCATATGGCCCAGGCAGTGGCCGCCCGGGAAATAATGTATGTGTCGTCGGCACTGGTGTGACGGGCTTGTTGGCGGTGAAAAATCTGGTCGAGCAAGGCTTAAGCGTCAGAGCTCTGGAGCAAAGCGATAATCTCGGCGGCAATTGGTTTCATTCGATGGATACGGAGCAAGTGTCGGCGTTACCAGAGACGAGGGTGAACATGTCGAAAGAAACAGTGAGTGGCAGCGACCCAGAAACCATGTTTGGTTGTGTGGCACGTGAGACTTACCAGGAGATGCAAATCGACAGAACTGTTTTACAGATTTCCCAATGCCAGATGGTAAGCTTTGAACAAGATGAGCCCCAGGAGCTACTGAAAGTGGCATGCACATTTGAAAAGATTTTGCTGACCAGCTGGTTGTATGTGTACAGACTATCCGTCATTCCCTTCCGCGAAACAGGTCGGCGACTACTTGGAGGCATACGCAGACAAATTCGAATTGATCAAACACATAGAACTATCGACGACCGTGACGAGTATCCGACGAGACGAGGAAGACGGTGTTTGGATTGTATCCACAAGACACACGAAAACCGGCGAAGAAGAAGAGCGTGAGTACGACAGAGTAGTGATGGCGACAGGAGGTCTTAATGTCAGAAATATGCCTGAGATTAAGGGTATCGAAAAATTTGCCGGAGATGCCATACACTCTCGCGATTTTAAAGATCCAACAAAATATGCCGGAAAGAATGTCCTGGTCGTGGGCCTGGGTTCTACCGGAGCCGATACATTGAGCTTTCTGAAACAGGCTGGTACGAATAAGCTATATCTCAGCAGTAGAAGCCGATGTTCACTGGTGAATAATCCCGGATATCTTTCTCGCCATATCGTCCAAGAAAACGCTGACAAGCATCCATCTAGATCCCCAGAACAATTGGAGGACGGCCGTGGGACCATTATATGACCCGTCGTGCTGATTCAATGATACGACGCTCCATGGCATGGTCCCCTCAAGCCTCAAATTATGTTGCTGGTAAAGCAATTGGTCTCATACAAAGCTATACGTTTCCGACAATGAGGGGGCATCCTTGCTTCAGCGGTGCAGTCAGCGGTCCGCTGTACCGCAGTCCGTTTGTCAGCGATGAATTGCCAGGTCTCCTGGACAGCGGCGATGTGAAAGTTTACGGTGGTATCATGGGAGTTGCTGGCCCCCGTACTGTGGTATTCAAGGACGGCAGCGAGATTACAGATGTAGACGCAATCATTTTTTGCTGCGGCTACTATCACGATCTCTCTCTGATCAAGGGAGAGGGAAACCCTACCGATGTTGAATACACTACAGACTCATTTGAGCAGCTGAAGCAGGCGAAACACCACAACATTAATAGCGAATATCAAAGACTCTATCACGGCATACTATCAGAACGATACCCTGAGTCATTGGCCGTACTAGGCGGCCTTACAACGGTGCGACCTACGTTTGTGCTCTACGACCTTGCCACCATGGCACTCGCCAGCCTTTGGTCTGGGAGCTATCCACTCCCCTCGCCGCGTGCAATGAAGAGAGAGATTGACTCTCATTACAATTTTGTGGTACGAGCGCTTGAAAATGGCCCGATGTCATTCCTTGGCCTCCGCATAGATGTGCGAGGGACCTACAAATGGTTGAATGCAACTGCTGGAACTGGAGTTATCGAACGACTTGAAGGGTGGGGCTGGGAAGCGTGGAAGTTTTGGTGGAAGAACAGGACACTGTTCAAGTATATCATGAATGGACCCAACGTTCCAGCCGTATACAGGCTCTTCGATATGGGAAGGGGGAGAAAGACGTGGGATGGGGCTCGAGCAGCTATTGAAAAGGTCAATGAAGCATCCATAAAGAAGGCTATTGAGATGCCCAACGAGGAGACCAGAGAAGCGGCCAACGACGAGGCAAAGGACGAGGCAAAGGACGAGGTAAAAGACGAGGCCAGATATGACACTGGAAGCGAGACTGAAAGTGAAACCGAAGAGGAGGTTGAGAATGTCGCCGAAGAGGTCACCGAAGAGGTCTATGCAGCGGATATGATGAAAGTGGAAGCAATGGATTATTTGGAAGCCGAGGACGAATCACCTCTTGATGGGTACTCCGCATAAGGCAGATGAGTGGAATGAACCAAAGAAAAGAGAAAGTAAGGGCTGCCGCAATGGCAGAGACAAAAGTTCAGAGACAGGAAACAAAGGATACGAACAGACGGAGGAAGAGAGAGATCCCAAACATAATTCGTTGGGGCATGGCGACAGGACACTAGAACAAGCATCCCGCACAAGGCAAACGGTGCATGATAATGAGATAATGATAATGAGACATGAATATAAACATGCATACAAATATTGAGTGCACGGTCATCGGTGGCGCCATATGCGGGCCGCCTACAGCAATCTATCATGGTCCATGAGAGGCTTCTCTCGCTGTCTAGAGTCATAACTATGGTGGGCGGTTGCTATCATCGGGCTTTACGGCTATCATCGCCGATGCTCTCCTGCACACGAGCTTTTCTTTTTCTCAAGCCATGTCTAGCCTTCTTTCTCTCCCTTCCCTATTCATGGTTCAGGTAGCATCGCGCCACCAATATTCATACTTCGTTTCTTTTTTCCTCACCGGTTTTGATCCTCCAGAGTATGATGTGCCACTCAAGAGTAGGGCTACAGCACACACCGCTAAGACAATCTAATTTCCTGGGGAAACTAGGAGGGTTCCGCGATGTACTAATGCAACCTGCATGTTTCCTATGTACTCGTACAGGTATCATGGTTGAGCCTTGCACCGGGCACATTTGGTAGTTCTGAAAGCTGAAGAGGGCGTGGACGGAGAGAATGGCTTGGCAGAGTGCCAGGGCCTCAAAAAGTGGCTTGATCCTTGTAGACAGGGGACATACGGCTGATCCCGGGGGGCGTGTAGTTGATGTACTTATACTTGCAAGCAGTACGGAGTACTCCGGAGAGTATTCGTAGCCGCTAGAGCAAGACAGCCGCGGGGGCAGTCAACTTGCAGAAACCTCATTCTACCTAGCAAAAGGTCCATGTCAGCTGGTTTCAGCTTGTTTGCTGTTCGAAGCCAGCCGATATACGAGAAGTATGTATTTACATTAGGCATCAAGCGAACAAAAAGAAAGCTACCGCATATAGTTCGGCGAAACGAAAATTCTCCTTTTCATTTGTCGTTAGCAAGTACTCCAGTCAGGTAGTGAGGTCTCGAATAAGCTTCGTAATAACGGGCCAAGAATAAAGCACTTGATCGTAATAACGTAGTAAAGAAGTATGAGACATTGAACCAAAGCGCTCCTCTTTGGATACCGGGTTACCGGTGCTGATCGCCGCCTCTCCCACTGTCAGGCGGGCAAGAAATAATATATGGTTGCATAATTCAGAGACAGTAGATGCAAGGGGATTTTATACCCCACGAAGCTGGCAACTCTTGTTACTGGCTGACGTATGAAAAGTTCACGATAGGATTACACTGTAGCAAACAAATGCTGACAGCAAACACTGAAGGATGTTCTTGATAGTTACCGTGCTCTCACCTTTGCTTTTTCTTATTTATATCTTGGCGAATGTTGCAAATTCTTTTCTTTAAAAAGCCGTATAGCTTTCTTCTTGCGAATCTTGTAAATACCTTTCTTCACTGATTAGGCAAACTTTTTTCTTTAGAGGAGTTCCCTGTTAGCCATCATCATACTATTCATTGTTTCTGCACATGCGGCTGCCGAGAATGGACTGTCCAGACCGACCACCTCCGCTTCCACCAAGTCCAGCATCTTCTAAAAATACCACATTACCAAATGGAGTGGCATCGTGCGAATTAAGCGTTGCTTCAGATGTTCCTTCACATCCAGTGACAGGGGCATCTTCAAAGATCGTGGTGAGCTCAGACAAAGGGAAAGCTCCAGAGGCATCGGTGAACTTGTCCATGCTTTCACCTACCACTAAATCCAAAGTGAGTTGTTCGTTATTCGTTGTTGCACTAAAGTTATTGATTCAAGACCTAATTCACCAAATAGGACACAAAAAGAGTATCTTTCTCTCTTCCCGTCAAACCGACAGAGGATTTTGAGCGCGAGAGTTGGCCTTTGGGTCGAAAATCCCGAAAACTAAAGCATCGTCTCACTACAGAGGAACTCCGTCACCTTCTGCCTGCCTCGTTTCGAACTGGCAAAGCCTGGATTGGAATTCCAGAGAACCGCGTCGAACAATTCTTGACGAAAGACCTCAGTGTAGATGGCTTGATGGAAGTTTTTGATTGCTTTTTTATGCTTGGAAAGGAGAACACACCACCGCGAGCTCTCAGCTACCAACAAGCTCTTGGTCTTGAAATTACCGTCATTGAGAAGATGGATATGCATTTGCTCTACTCCAAGGAAAAGATCTTTATAAAGCCCCTCCCGCGGTATCTTCTTGAATCCAATTTCTGGGAAGAATTCCTTGACTGCCCCAAGGAGTGCTCTTATCATACCATGTTCACGGCTCTTCGAAGAGGAGGGCAGTTGCGCAACAGCCTCAAACTCACGGAACTCAAATCTTGCAATCACAGCATCATCTGGATGCGCGCCATGGGCTTTGCTTTCTCTTACGTTGCTCTCGTCTCCAGTGAAAGCGACTTTGAGATTGCAAAGGCGAAAAAATTGATACCCGACGACCTCAGTTTTGAAGACTGGAAGTACTTCGTCTCTCGGGTGCTTAGTGACAGCGCCGGTGGCAAGATTCTCAGGCAAATCGACAAGCGATTCACGTATGGCGAGCTGGATCTGGCGCGTCTCAATCAAATTCTCATGACTCGCAGCCCTTTTAGGTGGTTCCAAGGGAATGAACACCAAGACTTCGTCCAGGGCTACTTCTTTGTACCACCCTTGTCCATTTATGTGGCTGTAGTTTTGGGATACATGTTCGCCAGGGTCGCCTATACAAAAATCAAGGAAAACAAGATATTTGCAACAGTGGTGTGAGTAACAGCTGTCTCTTTTTTGTAGCCTCCTTGATGCTAAATGTTGATACAGTTTTGTTGGTTGCCTCTGGTCTATCCTTTGCTCGTTCCTTTCGGCAAAGGCGAGTCACCGGTAGCTTGAGCTTAAGGGCCGAAGAAGCGGCTAGAGATGGACGATCTTGGAATCAGCCTGTGCGACTAGGGGTGGAAAAAGTGTGTTTCTGGAATTTGGTTAGTTTTGATAGAGATGGGTAATTTATGTCATTAAGTTTGTAAGTCAAACTGTTAATCGACCATTCGGGACATAGATAGTTTCTGCATATTAGTTAGCATTATACCAAAAAGATAAAAACACTCTCTTTCCTTTTTTTTTTTACGAGAGAATATCCATCCGTTGAACGTCCTTTCATTTACCATGTTTATAGTTTCAAGACAATATTTGGAAGAAGAGTGGTGGGCTAACCCACGGTGCTACCCTACGGCTCATTTTCCCATCCAGTCGCCACCACCATCATTATAATCACAATCCTGGCATATAGTAGCCTTCATCTGTCTTTATTAGGTTCGAAATCTGTCAATTTTTTGCATGTATGTAGTTCTGTTTGGCGGAAGAGTATTGGCTATACGGCGGATTGAAAGACTGAGGAATTGGTAGCATAGCACTACAAGATTGAGAGATGAGTAAGCAGGTGTATCTGGACCAACATATGAAAGATACTTGAAAAATAGATTATATTGCTGCACATGTGTCGACAGATACCTCATTGATCAGAAATTTGTCAGTGATCAAGCTGCAAATGCGTTTTCTTTGTCATGAAGATCTGGGAAGGCCAAGTAATGCCTCTTTGCACCGGTTTTGCCAGTCTGAAAGAAAAAGTGGCAAAACAGTCAGGTCATGACAGTGTTCTTATGTGAAATGAAAAGGTGTTTTGGAATCCGCTAGAAGAACGGTATGCTTCTTTTTGCCATTGGCGGTGTGTCAAGTTCGGCTCCGACAGCAGGTGCCATGGCCTAATTTCTGCTGCGTACTCCGTAATCTAACACTCTCCATCTTTAGTTCAGCCTTGTCGTGGCCAACCTTATCATATTCAATTTTCACTCGCATCAACTTCGTTTCCCTAATATACGATTCTCTCTGGATTCTCTTCCCTGCCCGCCGAATCATCAAAAGCCCAGCACCCTTCAGGTCATGTATGTAGCAAATAATCTGGTTTAACGGAATGCTGCTAGGAGTAGATATACTGCTGACAACTTGACTGATAGTCTTCCCGGGTTGAATATTTACAGGTATTGTGTGATTCAATTATGATCTCGCGGGTTGTATTCGGATGTCTTGCTAGGCCTCAGACTCTTACTTATCTTAATACTAATGCTGTAGATTACCACAAGGTCTGTCTCCTTCGCTCACGGCGCAATAAGCCAAAATATGGGCATAATAATGATCAATAAACCAAACGTTTTAAAGCATTACATGCTGAAATAACACGTAGTTTCGAAGAGATTGGACTGTCGAGGTATATGAGTTCCTGAAAGACTCAGCAAATAGAACGCCGCCGTGGCTGATATCAGCGATCATCACTTTTCAACGGAAGCGCATACTGCTGCTAGCAAAAGCGATTCTCTACTCTACGTTGGAATCAAATTTATGGCTTTTTCCCGGCGAGAAATCTTTATTTCTCAAAGATCTCTACTTCTCGTTCATGTATGGAAAACAGCGTCCTCTCACGCCGTTACGCTGGCGGTTAATGCACTGTAGGCCTGGATTCAGAACTATTATCCGCGATATCGACCGCCAATATCTACAAGAATACCGAAACCTCAAGCAAGCTGTGAAGCTTCACGCAAGGAATGAAGTAGGGATAGAAGTTATACTGTTTTTGGATAAGGGGACCTGGGGGGAGCTGAGTCGATTTCCTAATTGAGGTGCTACTACTAGTGCATATCTAGCGAAGGATCGCGTATGGAATCGCGACACACGAGCTTGAAAACAACAGCCAATGCCCACGCTGTTCTAAGCGCTTTAGAGTCTCGCTATGCACGTTCTAGTATGGATTCCATTTGGGAAAGGCAAAAAATGCGGCTACTGAGGTGGAAACATGCAGACTTGCCCCCCTTTCTGGCGTAACGCCAAGCTACGTCAAAGTTTGGTGGGATGCGGCGATTTGTTTCAAGATGGCAACAAAGCCGTTACAGATGATATCTAGAGCAGCGGATGTCGCGCGAGAGTTGAAAGCTTTGCACAATGCGCCTAGTGCACTGGCCAATGCATGGAATAAGCAAGCTAGATAGTAGTAGTAGACCGAGCAAAAACATGTTACTGTTGCTGCTCGTGCGCAATGATTAGGACTCAAGCATCTTCTCTTCTCTGCCAAAGCGCCTACTAGCGGATGCTATTTTACGACGACCCAGTAGAGGCACTTATGCTAGTGAGCTTGTTTGTCATTTGCCGGAAACATATCTACAAGGCAACGTCAAACTTGGTGATGGGAGCAGGCTGCCGCCGTCGTCAGCATTGTCATCCTCGAGGGGAGAGATGCAGCGCTGCTCTCCATGGCCATGGTGTCGCCACTTGTGCACTCGCCCGCATGTCAGCAGCTACAGCGCTTCGTATTGTCAGGAAGCTTGCTGTTGCTAAACTCTACAGTAGGAGCTAACAATGCTAGCAATCAATCCCATCTCCATCCGCCTATTATTAGGACCACGAACGAGTTGAGTTAGCAAGTTGGCACAGAGCACCTTGACCAGTTTCGACTAGGCAGACACCGGTCTGTGTTCCAAATTGGATACCCGTTGCAAAAGGCCAGCCACCTCTGCAAGTAGCCAGTAGCAGGATCAATTGGATTCCAATCAACAGCATCGAATCGTGGCAATCCTTCTAGAGCTCTTCTGCTGCCAATGACATCAATGCATGCACAAACAAAACAAAGCCTCGAAGCCCTACAGGCCTGAGCCGGCCTTGGCAACCTCGACCTATTACTAGCAATAGATAGATACAATACGGGGCCCTTGCCCTTGCCAACTGCATCTCAGGTCAGGCGACTTGACCTGAATTGACTCGAGCCTGAGACTTTTGCCGTGGGGTGAGAAGTGAGCAGGGTACGTACCGCGCATGGGGTGGTGCTTTTTTCGGTCCTCGCCTCTCCCTCGCCTTTCTCTCTTCCCCCCACATCCAGCCACACACGCATGAACCTCATCTTTTGTCACCAAAACCGAGCCCGCAACAGTAAGCAGGCTTCCCATCAGAGCCAGTCAGTGTCAGTCAATCAAGCGGGAATTCGCATCTCCCAGTCCAGTGCTCGATTCCTCAAAATCAATCAAACCCAGCTCAACCAGCTCTCATCACACGGTAAGTCCGTCTCGTCTCTCTCTCAGCAATCAAATGAAATCACATCAATCTCCTTTGACCACCCAAACAAGGCGCGGGCGGCTCCTTGCGCCTCGCCTCACAGCTACACGGCACAAGGAAGCCTTGTTTCTGCTTCCCCTTCCCCTCTTCTTTTCTTTCTTCTGCGAGCTTCTTCATCTTCATCTTCCTCATTCATACGGCACTACTACTGCTATCTTGCATCCAATCTGCATCTACAACATCTGATTCGCTTCCCGCCATCCACACTCTCTCGTCCGGTTTCACAGCGCCTCACGAGCCTTCCCTTGCATCTCGTGTAGGTGCCGCCATTTGATTTGTGCTGCTTTAAAGCCCCCCAAAATCCCTTGCAGACGAAACGCGTTCATCCATAGGGACGGGGCCTATCAACTCGTCGCCTCCCCCTCGATTCTGTCTCCACTAGCTCCAGTGGCGCTAGCAGATACAACAATCAACAGGGTACGTGTAACACAAGTGGCAGGTATCTTCTATCTTTGCCTCCTAGCCTCTCCTAGCAAGCTCCTACAGTAGCAAGCCCCGAACCACAGACTAGCACAGGATCAAGTTAGCCAGCGGGTGCTTCTTTTGCCTGCTGCGAAGTTGCTTGATATCGCCCTTTTGATTGCCCGGCCTCTTGCAGCTTCACCTCCTGCGGCTGAACCCCGTTTCCTCTGACGTTGATGCAGCCTTGAAACCCTCTCCAGACCGAGGCGCCGCCATCACCATCTCCCATCTCCGATTCCCGCTTCTCATCTCTAGCCATTCGTCCATCTCCCTTTCGTCGTCTGATTCTCTGTCTTCTCCCATCTCTCTGTCTCGTCGTTTCTACTCCCTATATACCAAGCGCAAAGCCCCTCGTTCGATCCGTCCTCCACCGACTCGTCGCCTCTCGATTCCAACCAACCCCTCCGCGCATCAAATATCATACCATACCGCCGTCGCTAAACATTCAGAATTCATCACAGACCCGTTATCAAATCTACTACTTGATATTCGGACGCAATGGCGCAAGCTGGAGTTCAATCGTTGAAGGTAACCGCGCTTCTCCTTTTCCCCTCTGCTGTTGATTTTTTTCTTTTACTGACGTCTCCTTTCTCCTTTAGTGTGTCGTGACTGGTGACGGTGCCGTTGGCAAGGTTTGTACCATCCTCGATTTCCCATTTCTTGAGTTGGGTCTTTCTCAGCTAACCCTCGATTTCATAGACCTGTCTGCTCATCTCGTACACGACCAATGCGTTCCCCGGAGAGTACATTCCCACAGTGTCAGTCCCTCGTTCCGCGTATAAAAACGATCCCTATGATTGCGACGTGATGTTGACTTTCGTTTCTTAGGTTTGACAACTACTCTGCCAGCGTCATTGTTGATGGTAAGCCCATCAGTTTGGGACTTTGGGATACTGCAGGCCAGGAAGATTATGATAGACTCCGACCCTTGTCCTATCCTCAAACTGATGTCTTCCTCATCTGCTTCTCCGTCGTGAGCCCGCCATCGTACGACAACGTTGCTGCAAAGGTACGAGGCGCACTCTCTGAATTATATCTGTCTGGATATGAAAAAACGAACATCTAACTCTTTGACTAGTGGCTCCCTGAGATCACTCACCACTCTTCCGGAACCCCCATCATCCTGGTCGGCACCAAGATCGATCTTCGAGACGACCCTGGCACCCGCGCTGCCCTTACCAAGCAGCACATGGAGCCTGTCCGATACGAGAACGTGCTGAACTACGTCAAGGACGTCAACAAGACAAACAAGATTATCTACAAGTACATTGAGTGTTCTGCTCTGACGCAGCGAAATCTCAAGAGTGTCTTTGACGAGGCTATTCGGTAAGTCTTGTCCAACCCGGCCTTTTTGTATCTTTTTTGTATCTTTTTGTATCCTTTTTTTTTTCTGGTTTTCTTTTGTCTTTTTTCCTATCATCTGATGGTCTTTTCTCTTTCTTTGCCGGCTGCTGACATTAATTTCTCTCCTCCAGTGCGGTCCTCAATCCCACCCCTCAGGCTTCCAAGGCCAAGAAGTCCAAGTGCTCCATCCTTTGAATGAATTTGCGATGTCAGTTCGTTTGCCATATTTAGCATCTCGTGCAGCGAAGACGTCTTAGAATTTGTTTCCAACGAATGATTTACAATCTCGAGCCGCCGACGCCTCACGAATTTTTTTTGGGTCACCTAGAATGGTGTGCATTACAGAAGCTTCCTCACTGGGACATGTTTCGATGAATTTAGACCGAAAGTGCGATTAATGGAGGATGGAGGAGGAGATGCCGAGGATGAAGAGGGCCGGGGCTCTAAAAAGGAGATTTCTTTTTCTTTGTTTTTGTGGTTTTAATGAACATGGCTGTCCTGTGTCTTGAGATTCCCCCCATTTTCTCGGTACTGTTGATAGAGTTTGCAGCAAGCCAGAAAATGACATTTGTTAACAGGACGGCGACGATTCTGATGCCATCTTGATGGTCCTAGAAGCTGGAAGATGAAAAACAGAAAGAAAAAAAAAAAAGCAAGAAAAAAAAGTACAACCCCATGGCGTCTGGTAATTTTAACGATTGTTTCTGTCTGCATTGCATCTGTCATTCCCTCCATAGACTCAAAAACGCAATCTTAAAAGCCTTTCTCTTCGCCCCTTTAACTGTCTTGGATCATTTTCACCCTCATGGCTTTTAGCGTGGGTAAACGACGTGTGCATAAAACATTGTGCTATTATGATCAATGCAGACATTTGAGGATATCTTTGACGAATTATATAGTTTAGACAGCATGGAGAGTACTATGCATGAAGACCATATTCCGTCCAATTCTATTATTGAGGGTATCTCTCTTCTTGCTAATTTTTCTGTCTACTTTCCACGCTCTAGCTATCAATCATATATCCAGATGATTGTGGTATGCAAACAATCCTCGTTCTCCCCCCAATGAATCCAACATTTAGCATATCAATGACAGATTCTCCACAAATATGCTGTGTTCAGGTTGCTTGCCATCTGCCTGCTTTCCATTCCATATGCAGGCAAAAAGACGAGTTTGACGAAGTAAAGAGATTATTGACAGACAAGAATAAACTTATATAAAAAAAATCCAATATCAAAAAAGAAAAAAGGAAACGCGTGAGAAAAACGCCCGGAGGAGGAATTGCGGTTTATGTTTAAAAAAGGATTCAACAAAAGCCGGGTTTATTAATTTCGGAAACCAGGAAGACGGGCAAGACGGCTGGGATGAATGTCCATTCGGGAGTTGTTACCTCCATTGCCCTGGTTCTCTTCCTTGGCGACCTTCTCTTTTTCGATGCGCTTGGCTCGGTTCTCTTCGAGTTTCTTGTTCTTCTCCATGATCTTGCCTTGGCGGCCTTCGCTCTTGCCACCTCCTCCGGCACTATAATTAAAATATATCGTTTAGCATTTATTTCACTTGGTAAAACAATCTGCTTCTGCAATCTGCTTTGTTTGGTAAAGACTTACGTCAACTCAACATTGATTCTTCTCGGCTCAGAGACGCCATCCTCAAACATGGAGTGGTGGAACTTGTCCAAGCAGGTTCTCTGATGAGCGGGAGATGAAAACTCCACAAAAGCGATGCCTCGGCACATCTTGGGATCCTCCTTCTTGGTCAAGCAGCGCACGGCAACTGGCTTGAGGGAGGCAAAGTGGGCGGTGATGGTTGCGGCGGTGGCAGTGTATGGCAGGTTGCCGACGAAGACAATGTTGCGGCCCGGCTTGGTTGCTGTGGAGGCGTCGAGGTCGATGGCATCTCCGCCTTGTGGTACATCCTTGGAAGAGGAGGCTTCAGACTTGGCTTCCTTTTCAGCCTTCTTTTCCTTCTTTTTGTCCTTCTTTTCCTTCTTGTCCTTCTTCTCCTTCTTCGCATCGCCGTTTGTCTCGGCCTTGGTCACGGCAGGCTCAGCAACCGCTGCGCCGCCCTCGCTGTTGTCATCGGCGTCCATGTCCTCAGGAAGATCCTGCAAGTTCTTGCGGTCGTCCTTCTTCTCTTTTCGGGTCTTGCTGCTGTACTTGGACTTGTCCTTTTTAGACTTCTTATCTTCTTTGTCTCCCTTCTTCTTCTCCTTCTTCCCCTCCTTGTGCTTCTTCAAGCTGCTCGATGATGCGGAGTCGTCATCATCAGTGCGCTTGCGCTTCTTGTCGAGAGAGACGTCGACGGGGTTGGCGTCCTCGGTTGAGGCGGCGGCGGCTCGCTTGGACTTCATTGTGATGTGGTTTCTGTGTTTTATTTAAATTTGAGAGGAAAAAAGAATAAGCAGCCAGAAGTTTGCGTAGTTGGTAGATTGCGATGCTCAAACAGCCACCGATAAGATTGAGAAAAAAAATCTCCAATGTCTTATCGCGCCTAGGACACTTCCATTTTTTTTCTCTGAGGTGGGGCAAGGCACTTCGCGTTTGCATCGGCGCTAGCGCTAGTATCTTGTATTTTCCGCTTTGGCGTGCCGCCCGCCACAAAAGGTTATTGCAAGTTTAAAAGCAGCATCGCCTTGGTGGAAGTAGGCTGTGCAGTAGAAGAGTGAGAATGAGAAGATGTGAAGTTTGGCTCATATTATCGTCTAGAAAAATTCCCACGGCATGCTCTGCATAAGTGAGTAGTATAGTAGAACAAGAACAAGTACAAAGTACATGTAGGCAATGGCCGGTTTGCTATATCGCTGTGTACTCTTGAGAGAGTCTAGAGCCTTTCGCGCCTAGATAGATATGAGCTGTAAATGCCTTTTCACATCTCTAGAAACTTGGACCTTACAGAGGCTCAGGTCACCCAAGGTGCGCTATAATGAACCGCTAGCTTCGCTTCTTTGCTACACGACACTGGCGCGGCTCGCTTATCCTATTTGTTTCCTAGAAGCAGGAACAGCTTAACGCCATGCACGTTGGCTATTGATGGATGTTTTGAAGGTCAAGGCTAAGGAAAACAAACGAAAATATCTCGGAAACACATAATTCTCGTGGTGTCTCAGCCAATTTCAATTCAGCTATTCTCGAGAGCTCATACATGACTGTTATTTGATTTTCTTGTGGTGATCATTCTGCTACTCTGTTCTAGCCTCAAGGCAAAGAAATCAATTCAATTTAGGCGTCTGCTAAATGCAAGATTCCGAATGTTCCAGATCAGCAGATAATGCCGATCGATCTCTTGGAAAATACTACCTACATACCTATGTAGTATGTGATGGAAGAAATACTACTGCAACTATCCTTCTCTGCAGCTACCTATTCTTAAGTAGGGGCATACACCATCAAGTCGTTGACATCAGACGACTCGACATGTATACTTCCTTGCTCGGCAAGGCGGATAACCATCTCCTACATCGGCAGGAGCCTCAACGAGACGGTCACGCAGATACAGCCCCTCACTAGCCATTGGCCGAATTGCCGAGCAAGGTCGGCATGTCATCATCAACTTGCCCATCACCCTTCACCAAAAGGAAGGGACGAGAACAAAACACGCTCGCTTCTTTCCGTCTCGCCATGCGGGGAAATTGTTATCTTTCCACTTTTGGAGCAGGAGGAGCTGCAGCTGAGCGCAGACGGAACTTGCCATATTCAGAGGCTGTCTGTGGCTTCCTTAGCACTCTCGCTACGAGTAAGTAAGGCACGTCCAGCTCCTACCCCGCAAATTACAGGGAGGGGCGGTAAAAGCCAATCCACTGCCCTGAATTGGGGGCGGCCTATTAGATTGAATTTAGAACCCAGATCCTCTCTGCTCACGCCATGTGATGGACCAGCCTTTGTGTGGAGAAGATGGGGAAATGGGGAGATGTTATCGCATTGTCTCTCCCTCTTCCAGTCTACGGTTAATCTGTGTTGATTCTCATTCGTCATGCCGTCGGGTTAATTCTTGGCCATCGCTAGCACAACATTCTACACGTCCAGTCTCTTTTTGATTACGAGTCAGCCGCTGAACTAGCTAGTCAGTCCCCCGGTGCAATGGAGTGTTTTGATAGCCTTTGGAGGCTGTACTAACTAGCCATATAGCTTCGAACTTCAAAACTTGGAGAGATGATCGGCAACATCTACGTATTGCCTATTGGCCCTACAATTCCCGGTTGATAAGCTATTCCCGGTTCTCGTCGGCGCCAAAGAGAAGAGAACGAGGAGAGTCGCTCCACTGAACAAAGAAGAAACAAGAAGCTTGACGCCAGCAGATTCGCGGAGTGTTGGGCAAATACCGAGACTAAGTGCCAGGCGAACCAGGATTGTGTCCCTCGACGCACTCGTAGCCAAGTACTATTGCTGGCATGTCACATAATCCTACTTCTACATCCGTACTAACTCGTCCATCTTGTGGAGAAGATTGTGAATAAAAATGCATCACCGTGGGTCTCTCCCCAGAGGAGCGAGACCCTCCCCCAGCTGCTGCTAGTGCAAGTATATGCGAGCCACAAGTACTATCGCCATTCATGACAGAATGCAGCAAGGAGAGCCACGGCTACAACGCTACAACGCAACACAAGTGTCAGCTCGAAAAGCATGGACCCTTGACCGGAATCTTCTTGTTGGAACCATGTACAGGTGCTACTCTAATCATTTATCATCCATCTTTCCCCTCCTCACCTGAGAAAAGGTCTCGTTATCTCCCATCGGATGTAACCCTTCTTTACCTGCCACTACCTTTCCTCTTCTCTCCCCTTCTCCAACTTTTTTCTCAAAAACGTAACAACTGCGTTCTTGACTAAGAACCTTTGCATCCTTCTTCCCTTTCCCCCCCGTTTAGTCTTCAGGGTTACACCTGGACGAGCGACGCGCAATGGAAGTCAACAACCCTACCTCTGAAAAAGTCGAGGTTGAACAGCTTCAAGATGTGGCAAAGAATAATCTCGAGACCTCGGGAGTAGAAACTAGATCTGATCGTGCTATCGGGTCATTTGTTGATATTGACGAGAAGAAAGTCTTGCGCAAGGTACTCATTTTCCAATATCCATACCCTCAGGCACCTTGTTAACCTAGAACTGGTATAGATGGACATTAGACTTATTCCCATGCTCGCAGCGCTCTATCTCCTTTCTTTCCTTGATCGTAAGTATCCCTTCTCTGATGTCGTTCACACGCTCTTCTGCAGTTGTGATTACATGTCCCATCTAACTCATTGTATTCAGGGGGAAATATTGGCAATGCCAAGATTGAAGGCCTTCAAGAAGACCTCAATATGACGCCGGGCCAGTACAACTGGTGTCTTACTGTCTTCTTTTTCACATACGCAGCCTTTGAGGTTCCCAGCAATCTGCTTCTGAAAAAGCTGCGCCCTAGCCGGTGGTTACCATTGATAATGGTTTGCTGGGGAGTGGTAATGACACTCATGGGCCTTGTCCAGAGCTTTCGAGGTCTAGTTGTTGCTCGGTTATTCTTGGGAGTAACAGAGGCCGGTTTGTTTCCAGGCGTTGCTGTAAGTTTTGTCCTTTTCCCCTTATTGCATGAAGCATAAAGTACCAATTCCTCTTCCCCTTTCTGAGCTAACACACGTTCTCATGTAGTATTACCTCACCATGTGGTACTGTCGCCACGAGATCCAGCTTCGTCAGGCTCTCTTCTTCTCTGCCGCCTCTATAGCCGGTGCCTTCAGCGGCCTTCTCGCCTTTGGCATCAGCAAAATGGACGGCGTCGGCGGTCTTGCCGGATGGCGCTGGATCTTTATCCTCGAAGGAATCGCAACAGTGCTGGTTGCCGCTTCGGCCTTTTTCTTACTGCACGATTTCCCAGAGACAGCAAAGTTCCTCACCGAGGAAGAGCGTGCCTTTGTTATCCATCGGCTCAAGTACCAAGGCCAAGTGCAGTCGGCCGATCAAGCTCAAGTCGCACAAGCTGAAGAATTCCAATGGAAGTACGTTCGCCAGGCATTTACAGATTGGCAAATCTGGGTCAACATTTTTGTCTACTGGAGTGTAAGTCTATCCCTCCCATCCTTCCTGCACGCCAACCCCTGTTCATACACCGTTGAGCTTTACTGTGTCTGTGTATATGCCAAGTCCTCTGCTGCCGAATATACGCTTTGTACTAATATCTTCAATTGAACAATCTAGATCGTCTGTCCCCTTTATGGCATTTCTCTCTTCCTTCCCACCATTATCAAATCTCTCCATTATACCTCGAGCACAGCCCAGTTAATGACTGTGCCCATCTACGTCGTCGCCGCCATTCTCGCCGTCATCAGCGCCTACTTCTCCGATAAGGTTGGCAAGCGTAGCCCATTCATTATTGGCTTTTTGTTTATGATGATAATCGGCTATTCTATGTACGCCTCTGTCTCTCTAGTCTTCAATATGGCTATTACCAAGATAATATCAAGCTAATACCATTGATCTAGGTGTATCGGCTCATCTAATCCCAAAGTCGTCTACGGAGGCATCTTTATTGTTGCTTGTGCTATTTACCCTTCATTCCCCGGCGTCATCGCGTGGCTGTCCAACAATTTGTCCGGGAGTTATAAGCGCAGCGCCGGCATGGCGATTCAAATTGGAGTCGGAAACCTTGGAGGGGTAAGTCGACACGCGTGAGACATCGTCTGTATGCATTGCTAATTGAGTTCAATTAGGCCATGGCATCCAACTTCTACCGTCAGGTCGATAGCCCTCGATACACTCTGGGACATGGCTTGGAGCTGGGATTTATCTCTATGGGAATCATCGCCAGCGTCATCTTGATCGTTAGCTACCACACCATCAACAAGAAGCGCGAAAAGAAGCTCGCCAATGGAGAGGCAGCGCAAATTTCACCAGAAGAGCTATCAGAGCTGGGAGACAGAGCTATCACATTCCGTTACATGTTTTAGGCTTTCACCATAATATTACGAACGAGAAGCAGGCACCTTAGACGTATATAAGGGGATTGCAATAATCTAAATCAGCCTTGTATTTTCTATTATGACCCATTTGGCAAGTCTACCATCTCTGGTGAGTCGGCCTAGAACTGTAAATGATGAGCTACCAAACATGATAATGACCACACTATTTCAATATCCCTGCAATAAAATAACAAATTAAGATGGTGGTTCCTACAATGTTTACCGACCTTGTAAACTGCCCAATAACATGACCAGAATCAGCTCATCAAGGCCCAGCTGGCGAGAATGACAAGCAAAGTCATCATATAAAGGTACGGCGTTAGCTTCAAATCGCTGTTGATTAGTACGGCCCTGGGGGGCGATGGTCCTATTGCTGTATTATTGGGTTGTATAGAAGAGGATTCTGGCTTGGAATTTGAAGTAGCAGCCCCTGTCTGTGCCACAGAAGTGCTTGATTCGATATGACGATGACCTGTATTGGCTGTGGACTGCGCTGTCGGGCTGCTGCCAATACCCAATGGAGTAGCGGAATCGTGACCATTCGCATTTCTCTCCATGCCTTGTATGATTTCCCTGGATAGTGTGGTAGCTGGCGGAGAATTTCCCCAGACATCTGTAAGCATCATTTCCGCGTTATGATCGCCAAGACGAATGATTTTGATCATGACAGAACCCGGTGACTCATTCTGTTGATTGTCATCAATTGACAATGCGTCTTTTGCAACGCCAGAAGGCACTGGTGGGTTGGACCTTGGAGGATGCGCTGTCGTCTGCTTGCCATGAGATTTGCATGAGGTAGTTGGTGGTCCACCCCCTCTCGGTGAACCTGTCGTGCACAAAGTCCGGTTGCTTGTAGCAGTTGGCCAGAGGGTTACCTCAGAAGGCTCAGTTGTCTTGTCAGTAGGCTTGCCATCTGCATCTTGTACAGCTAGAGCATCTGTTTGGCTAGCCGAGGCTGACACTGGCGCCGGTGGTACCTGACTGTGCTTCTCGTATGATGATGGCTCGTCTACCTCTGTATCGTGATTTTCTTGCGGGAGCGGCTCTGTATTTGATTCGGGCAGGCCAGTTTCAGAATCAGAATTTTCGCCACCAGGAGACTGCCCGCTCAACCGCGAGGGTGCATATTCTGGAGGAATATTACCCGAATCATCAATAGTTTGGTATGACGGAGGTGAAGGCAGGGGTAGAGGTAAGGGCGTAGGATGAATGGTGGATAGAGGACCTGACTCTGTCAAACTGGTGGGTGCAGGGGAAGAAGATGAACAAGGCAGAGACGATGTCTGAGCAACAGGCGTAGGTTCCGCAGTCTGAGGTACCTGAGGCCCTGGGATTGGATCAGCTGACATATCTGCGCCGTTTGTGGTCGAGCAAGGGTTTGATGCGGGAGCTGGAGTTGGAGGTGCAGGAGAAGACGCAGGCATGCCTTCAACGTCGGAAGTTGCCGAGACTTCAGGCTTGTCACCATCGTTTGGTAGATTAGAAGCCTCCTGGGTAGGGCTGGGTGATGGGTCAGATTGGTTGGGATCTTCAGGATCTTCAGGATCCGAACCTCCGGCAGCATCAGAAGCGGTGGAGCATGGGGATTTAGACGACAGGGATTCTGGGTCGTCCTCTCCATTTGGAGGCGTTGGCGAAGGTGCAGAGGTCACTGCAGGGTTGCCATGTTCGCCAAGTTCTGTTGGCTGTGGAGGAGCGTGCCCATTACTGGGATCCTGAACGCTTGATGGTGCCGAGTCAGGCGGGCATGAAGATGTAGCACTTGGATCAGCAGGATCCGGCATGGTCGTGGTCTGTCCAGCGGGAGAAGATGAAACAGTGGGGTTTTCATTGTCATTGTCGCCGCTATTATTGTTGTCGCCGCCATCGCCATCGCCATTCTCGCCCTCGTCCTCACCATTTTCAGGATCAGTAGTAGGAGACGATGGTGGAAGAGTAGGCGGAGATGGAGCAGGCGGAGATGGAGCAGGCGGAGATGGAGCAGGCGGAGATGGAGCAGGCGGGGGAAGAGATACAGTGACGAGACCATCAGGCCCAGAATTGCATTTCAGATCGAGGGAAATGTCAAATGAGAGGGTCAAATGCTCAGTATTTTGCTGAGAGGGGAGACTAGGCATGGCGTATGCATCAGGCAGTGACGGGGTAGGAAGATATGGAGGCTTCTTCAGGTCAACATGCTGGACTTCGACCGGATGCAATGGTCCAATGCTCAAACCCAAGTCGGAGCATGCCAGGACAACGTGGGCTACGGCCGGACCGTAGGTCTCTTGGGGACATGAGCCGATGAGGCATTGAAAGAGAGACTGCGACAGCCAAGCGTTAGTTGACCACGACACAGGCTGCAAGGAGTTGGGTATTGAGACTGGGCAAACCGACATTGGTCATGAGCTTGTCTGCACAAATCGCCTTGAGATCGAGAGATCCATTCGCGTTTCTGATGCCTGAAGCACAGTCGACGGCGCACTCTGTCCATCATCTCGAGTCAGTGAGGAGAGCATGTCAGAAAACCCAAAGCACTGCAAGCATGAAGCGTCACTAACGAGGTGCTTCATCGACCGCTGCGATGCCAGCAAAGACGCAAGCAGCCAAGACAACGGCAACCGAAGAAGCTCGCATGTTGACAGATGAACAAACGAAGACGAAAGGCTGCACAGAGGGAGAAAAAAATGGTTTGTCGTAATTAACGATAGTCACCAAAAATGGGAGATCCAAAAAGGGCTTGAGAATGCGTTCCAAAAAGAGTGTGTGGTGGCGATGCTTTGATTGCGAACGATGGAAGATGATGAGAAGAAAAGATGGAGAGGGAGGAGAGAGAAGAAAAACAAAAACAAGGCAAGCAAATCGCTTGTTGAGAGATGAGCAACGAAGGAAAGAGCGCTTGTGGTGTTTTGATGACGCAACGACGAGGAACTTGGGGAAGGAGCAGAGATAGCGGAAGGAGTTGATATCATCTGCCATTACAGGCAGTAATCACGATGAGGTAAATGAGTGACGGGAATAATTGAAGTCTCAGCTAAGAATTAATTGGCGAATGCAAATCCATTTGTCCAGATCTCTAAGTAAACTCCATTACACCTGAGTCGAAAAGAAAGAAGGAAATATTAGATAGAAAACAGAGCGTGATGCAAATAAAAGCGAGCTGAACTTGGCTGAACTGAGGATGTCGCCAAAATTGCATTAGTAGAAAAGCAAGTCAAGGGGCTTCTTCTCGTCGCCATATCGGTCCTTGAATTCCTTCCTCGCAAGAAATTTGGCAAGCGGCATCATGGTATCCTTCATGTCCATGACGCCCCTCTTCTTCTGGTCAATGTGCGAGGCATCGACGACTAGGCGCTGCAGCTTGTTCAGCGACAATGAACCTAGCCCCCATTGATGTCAGTACATGCTTTTGAACAAACCAAATTGCTATTCACAGAGATCGTGTGGGAACAAAGAAATGCGTTGGGGTAGATAGAAAACTCACCATTGTCGATAAGCTCCATGAGACGCGCCGGCGTACCGACACCGACGCCAATCTTTTTGTTCTTGAGCAGGGTGACTTGTTCTTCAACCTTCATGTGTTTTGCGAACTGATTGAAAAGAGAGAAGAAGTCAGTAACGAGTATGAAAAAGGGATAGATATCAAGGGAGGTCCAAAAACTCACCAGCTTCGCAACCAGACTGTCCTTGCCTGATAATTTTCGTAGAGCTCTGAATCATTCATATTAAAAAAAATAACCATTTCATTGATCAAAACAGATAGGCAGAGAGTCGTTTTGGCGAGAATCATTTCGTCCTTACCTGGTAAGATCTGCGGCTCTCAATCCTGCGCCAGCAACAACGATGGTGTGAGGCATGCCATTCTTCTTCTGCGCCCTACTTAAGCTCTCAGGGTGCTCTGCAAACTCTTCCAGGAAAGTTGGCAAGTTGTCCAATGATCTGGTCTTCTGCCATGAGGTGGTGTCCTTGATAGTAGCGGCTACAGTCCATCTCAGTTAGCATTTAGAGAATAAGATATGAATGAAAAGCCAATTTTCTTTTTAGGCGAGAATATCATGGGTGTAACATACCTGACAAAGCCAAATCTGATAACTCAACAGGGCTCAAATCAGTGCCGAATCTCGCCAACTTCTGCACGTGGTAGTCGGCCAGCAATTGGCTATCCATCTTAGCAAAGAGCGTGTTGAGGCCAAGCTCAGAGTCGAGGTTTTCATCCTCTGCGGCGTGCTTGGATTTTCTCTTCTTGGTCTTTTTGGCTGGAGCCGCATCTTCCGCAGCTCTCTTCTTTGAATTCGACATTTTCGCTTTCTCTTCTGACATTTTGTGATAACAACGGAGCTGATGGAGCGCTGCTGCTCGTGATGTATTTTTACAAACTTATAGTGGAACTTGGCCAAGGTGAGAATTTTTGCAGGACGCTCTGTACAGTATCTTAGATGTGGCTGGCACGGTAAATTTGCTGGCAATACAGCGTGGAAGCTACAGTGTGCGCACTGTACGTCACCGAACGCCATCTGATGTATGCGGCGCGCATTATATTCAACTGGTATGCCATTTCTTATGATTAAAATATTGTATCTCCTTAGACGAACGTCGTCTTTTCACATGTATTTAAATATTTAAATGGACTAACTGCATCACGAACAACACAGAAGTAATACATCTACTCGTATTCATCAGAATAGGTCATTCCAACGGGCGAAGCATCCCAACAGGCAGCTCAAGTTTATGTGTGATCAACTTATAAAAATTTCATTCAATCTTCTAAAATTATATAAACTAGCTAAAGAGAAGTCCTATTGACATTCTCTCGCCAGGCATGGGCGAAGATGATTTTTCCTAATTTCAAGGACGACATAACTAAAATCTCAACCCCAACCCGAACGCCATACACTACCAGTTGGATGAATGGAAAATATCAGTGTGAGAAAAGAAAGGACAAATGGCAAGGTGAAAAATCAATCACCAATTACAATCTCTGTAACTCCCGAGAATAATCACACCTACTCCTTAGAAGATGCTGTTAACGATGTTGCTACCGATCGAAGCACCAGCACCGAATATGGCAGCATTACCAAGCTTCTTTCCAAACTTCTTTCCGTACTCTCCAGCCTTGCTGCCACCCTCTTGCTGCTGAGAAGGCTGGCCACCCTCGGCTATAGCCATAGGCGGGACGCTGGCATTGTACGGGTTCTGCTGCGCGGGAGGTCCTTGCGGGTAGCCGTAGACGGGCTGCGGAGGATAGGCTACAGGAGCGGGAGCTGGGGCCTTTTGTTCCTGTTCCACAAAGACGTAGTTCTGGGGGAAGATGCCTTCCATGCCGGTGCGGTGGTTGCGGCCCATCCACCAGTCCGAGTTCATGTACTCGTACACGTCAATCTTGTCGTCCTTCTCCAGACTCAGGTCGCGAGCGTCGCTGGCATCGTAGCGGTACAGGGCTCTGGCATGAGCCAAGACGGGCTTGCCTGGCGAGCGGGTGGGGACACCAGGCGCGGGAGTGTCGTCGTATGATGGAGGTGCTGGGGAGGGACCCTTGACGTTGAGGTTCTGGAAAGCTTGAACTGGAGGCATCACAGCAGCTGCGGCCGGGGCGGGTGTCTGGTTGGCAGAATGGCCAGCGCTTCCAGCAGCAGCACCTCGAAGAGGAGTTTCGGCAGGGAGAGCAGAGTGGATGTGGTCGAAGGCGGCTTCGTCGATGACACCTTTCTCGAGAAGAGTTTCAAGCTCCTGTCCCTTAGATTAGCTGACCAGCTCTTTCACGCAAGAGGAAAGAATAAAAGGCGCTGTATAATCGCTGCGGGCATGCTAACATTCTTGATGTTTCGAAGAGACCGGTTGGTCTCCATGATGGTTTGGCGATCCATTGTATCGGTTGGTGGGAGGACTTTTTGTTAACGAAGATGTCCGATTTGCAGACACAACAGCTGCTCCAACGTAATATTGAAAAGAGAATAGGCCTGCAGCCTTTGTTTGAATGTCACAGCTCTCAGAGAAATGAAAGTGTGAGTGTCAAAGAAGAGAAGAAATCCAGAGCATCAAATAGTGGCCTGAGGACATGCAGATGCAAGATCTAGAATTCGTAGGGGAGCTGGAATGGTGCTGTTCCTGGTAAAGGCCGAGAGTCTTAGGGGACTTTAGCGGGCTATGCTGGTTCTTGGCCCCGCCACATTGCGTACATTGCGCGCGGATTCCAGAAGGTGAGCAAATGTCCGCATATGGATTTCGGAGTCTGGTGACTGGCCGAAATGACGAGCTTATATCACAAAGAGAGAGGCAACAATTTGAGCAAGCAGCATCTGATTTTTCAAATGGATAGAAATCATAGTATTGATATTTGTTTATTCCCGAAATCCCGAAAGAGACTGATTCAGTCAGTGTATTGATTCATATTCCGAGTCAAGCTCCATGGAGGTCACCACATTTCGCACCGGTACCTGCAGCGTTCCAGTACTCGAGCTCCAGTAAAACCCGTGCTACGGATTGCGCGTCTAGTCGCTGTGGCTGGCCCTTGGCTGTCTTCCAGAGGTCATTATAGGCCGCTCTTGGCGGATCGCCCCTAAAATTGCCACTGTCTGGAGGCATCCCAGTGCCACGGATTTTCAGCTCAGTACCGATACACTCTGGTACAGGCCGCTGCTCAAGATCTTATGCAGAGGACAAGATGACAGCCAAGCTACGACTTACAGTGTATCTGAAAGCAGGTACTGGGATGGTGCTCCATGCTTCAGAATGACTTCACAAGAGCAGTAGGAAATATCAGTGCCGTTATTCATGATTTGATTTTTTTTGTTTTATTTTGGTATCATTATTATTTTGCTATTCTTTTGTTTTATCTATTCGGCCCTTTAAAGCCAATTCATCAAAGTTTCATTTATATTTACCCATTTTTGGCGCCACACCCCAAGCTTAAACGACAAACTTGCTCTCCTTGACGGCATACTTGTCAACGTACTCATCAACAGTCATGGCCTCGAGTCTCTTGCTGTCCAAGCTCAGTTCGACAAGCTCGTTGACGGTGTTCTCGGGGAAGTGAGGGCCGAGGTGGCGCTTGTACTTGGCCAGGATGACAGGCTTGGCCTCGTCACGACGGAGACGGTGGCCCAGAGGAGCCTCGACAGCGACCTCATCGAGGATGGTGCCGTCGTTGAGCTCAACGGTCAGGGCGTTGGAGATGGTTCGCAGAGCAGGGTCATGGTAATCCTGAGTGTACTGAGGATCCTCGACACACTTGATCTTCTTGCGGAGAGACTCAACCAGCTCGGAAGTGGCAGCCTCACCGCCGTCAACGTAGTCGGTGGCCTCGAGGCGGCCGAAGACGAGCATGACGGAGCACATGTACTGGATGCAGTGGTCACGGTCGGCGAAGTTGTCCATGGGCTTGAACTGCTTGTCAATGATGCGGATGCAAGCCTCGTGGGTTCGGCAGGTGATGTTCTTGATGTCGGCGGCAGACTTGCCCATGGCCTTGAGCTGGTGGAAGATCTTCTCAGAGGCCTCGACGGCGGTCTGGGAGTGGAACTCAGCTAAAGCATGTGTTAGTCTTCTGGTTCATGATTCTCTTCTCAGTAGGTAAACGGGATTTAAACTCACCAGGGTAGGAGACCTTGAACAGGACGTTCTCCATGACGTAGCTGCCGTAGGGGCGCTGGAACTCAAACTTCTTGCCCTTGAACAGGACATCGTAGAAACCCCAGGTAGGAGCAGACAGGACGGTAGGAACACCGGTCTCGCCCTTCATGACCTTGAGGGCCAGGTTGACGGCGCGCTGGCAGGCATCACCGGCAGCCCAAGACTTACGGGACATGGTGTTGGGGCTGTGGCGGTAGGTTCGCAGACTCTGGCCATCGACCCAGGCCTGGGTGACAGCGTCGGCGATCTGCTTCTCGCTGAGGCCGAGCATCTTGGAGACGACGGCGGTGGAGGCAACCTTGACCAGGACAACGTGGTCGAGACCGACCTTGTTGTACGAGTTGAGGAGAGCCAGGCAGCCCTGGATCTCGTGGGCCTTGATCATGCCCTCGAGAACATCACGGATGGTGAAGATCTTGCCGCCAGCCAGGTTACCACCGGCCTTGTTGGTGCGGTTGATCCAGTCAGCGACAGCGAGGATGGCGCCCAGGTTGTCAGAGGGGTGACCCCATTCAGCGGCCAGCCAGCAGTCGTTGAAGTCGAGCCATCGGATCATGGCACCAATGTTGAAGGCACCGTTGATGGGGTCCAGCACAAAGGGAGTACCGGGAACCTTGGTACCGTTGGGCACGATGGTGCCGGGGACGGTAGGACCGAGCAGCTTGGCGCACTCCTTGAAGCGGAGGCCCTCAAGACCGCAGCCCAGAGTGTCGAGGAGAATCCATCGAGCGGTGTCGAACTACGCAGCGACATACAGTTAGCAATTGATTGTCACTCAAGCTCTGGTGAATCGAATTGAATTCATTCCCTTTGCTCCTATTCTCTGCTTGGTGGTGATGGTGGGGTTTTTTTTGATTTTTGTGTTTTTGAAATGAGGGGCACGTCGGCATCAGCAGCCACGGAACAAACTCACAGCTAGTTCAGAGTCAATTGTCTTGTTGGCGACATAGTCGGCAATGTCCTTGATCTCAGGATCGTACTCGCGCGAAGAGGTAGACATGACGGGCGCTCCAGACAGTTTGAATGAAGAGGTTGAGAAGTTGCTGCGTGCGGCAGGAGTAGCAATGGCAGCAGCAAAGCCGGATGAAGCAAGACGACTGGCGCCGACGGAGGCCGAGCAGAGACCGCGGGAGGACTGGACTCGCAGCTTAGATGCTGATCTGATGCTCCGTGAGATGGCGGACATTGTAGTATTTCAAACACACACAGAGTAGCTATAGAGATAACTCTTCTGCAGCGATGGGAGAAAGTAGAAATACAAAGAGAGAAAAGGAGATGGGGGAGACACGAATAAAAAGAAAAAAAAAGCTTCAATGCCGCTATCCCCCAGAAACTCTCCAAAATCTTGGAGAGCCGAGCCAAATCTCTCTTCCCCCCTGCTAAGCTCCGCCATTTTGCTCTCGTTCAGCCGCCGCATGCCGCCCGCGCCATCCTCGGCTAAACAGGGCGGAGCGAGTCGCTCTCCAGCAAAAGCTGCTAAGGTAGCTCGAGACAATAATAGCCACTGCAAGAAAGAAGCCCCGGCGCCGGAGCCATCGGCCGTGTTCACCTCGGCCATGGCGCAGCAGCCTCCGTCTGACGGAGCTCGTGTAGCTCGGATGCGGCTATCACCAACTGCGGAGATCGGCCCTTCTGCCCGTCTATCTCGGCCTGTGACAGGCGTTTGTAATGCATTAAGTTAGAGGCAGGTTTTTGGTATGTGTGTGGCGATATATATATTACTCGGTTTGCTGCAGGAGAGACATTATACGGAACTTGACGCAAAAACGCCACACTTACATTTCTGGAAAAAAAGAATTAGAATCTGTAACGCAGCTATCCGTATAGTTATACGAAGCATAATTTGTTAACTGAGTTCTCAAAATTTCTCTTGTTTTTTCTCTCCGTCTTTTTATTTGGACACATCATTAGTTATTCTACATTGATGAGAACAAATTGAAGGTAATTTGCATCCTTTCTTGCCAAATTTTTGAGCATCTCCTACTTCGTATGATCGTGAATCTCGTTCCTACTAGGATCATTATATCGTTATGACAAAGTAACACTAGCTTTCCTATCCATCATATTCACTATGGATAATATATTTACTCTTCATATCTCCAACAATAGTATCTTTTGGCTTAAAGGAATTAATGCGTGGCTCATGTTCTACCCTGGATCTCTATTCAGCAACTACATAGAGTACGGCTTGCACGACAGCGACCGACCGATCAAAAGCTACATTGCTTCATACAATTCGTCAGGAGCACTGCGCAAGAGAAACTGTACTTTTAACGAACCCAATTCTTGTTTCCAAACCAGACCAAGTGACGCTGACTACATGTGGGTATGTGCTATGCCACCCACCAAATACATTGACTACAAATAGTATCCAAAGAACAACAACCCAAATTATTCTTATCCCAGGATGCATCTCTATTTTTCTCATAGTATAGAGAAGATGCTGTCCCTTTATCTATTACCCATTATCCATTTGCCCCGTTGCCCATTGCCCACTCCAAAGTCCCTCCTCGTCAAGCATTGTCAAGGATGTCCTATAGTAAATTTGGTTAGAACTACATGAACAGCATTATCAACATGCGGAAAAAAAAAATGCCTTACCATCTCTCTAGCCCTCCTTTTCGAAGGCAGTTTTCTTAGACGAGAAAGAGTACTCGCTCTTTGGCGAATCGGGAACTACAACACTTCTTCCGCGAATGGCGATACTGAACTTTGGGCAGATGGGACATTCCCCGTCTTTCATGTGCTTTTCCAAAACGCCATCGGGCTTTTTGACGGCTGGATGCGAACAGGTGTCGTTCGAATCCTCATAAAGGAGACACTTCTTGAAGATGACACACCTCACCATGTGCGACGGATTAGGCACGCAATCCTCGTAGATTGCTTCACCGATTGTGTAGTAGCACATGCTGGCGTTGGCGTTGGCAGGAGTGGAAAATTAATAGTGGAATATCAAGTTAAATTTTTGTCAAAGCTTTGGGATAGTTGAAAGCTGTGAGAAAAAACAAAGAAAGAAATGAAAATATCAACGATATTGGGATACTTTCTTCTTTTAAACACGCAAATGAACGAGATATACAAGCTCGACTGATGCTAACAAAGCGTGCAAATAAACTCCGTAGGTAGTATGCTGTGTATTACTACAAGAAAAGAGATTTTAATTTCAGTACCTTTTACCTTAGACTAATGCTCTGTTTTGGCTGACAGTCATACACTAATAGCAGTGGTTGTACGAGTACGGAGCCGTAGTCGAATCCATCTCCCTACATTCAGAGTGAGCTTACCCCGGTAACAGTGCTTTATTCTGATTAGCAGTCAGATACTGTCTCATGAAACATTGTAAGAATTGCGTGTTATCTTCATACTACTAGCAGTATAAAGCAGCATACTGGAAAATGACGAATCGATTATTGTATCTCAGCTTGGAACGGGGCTGTCAGCCAAGTCCCTTTGATTTTCAGTATCCTAGGCTGGCTGAAAGGAAGCAATCCGACGTGGATACGGCAAACGATTCCGCCCTATCAAGATCACTTCAACATATGAGCTCCCCCACCCAATAATTCCCCTCATATTGCTTCGTGCTTGAGCACAGACAAAGATCGTCGGGGGGTGTATGTATACTAGACTTTTAGCGACCCATGACCTCGCCCTCCATTTGCTTAGGAAACCGGGGAACAGGTATTCACACCAGTACTATTGCTAGCACGCTCCGTATGTTGTACGACACTGGGCGTATGCTTGAGTGGTCGCCGACCAGACCAGGCTCTGGCCAAAGCGACCTGACCCTGAGCCTGTTATTGTCTTGAAACGTTGGCATTGGTTATTATACGAGCGGTAAAGAACGTCTAGCCGTGGGATTAATCGCACCAAAGGAGGGTTTGAACGGTGGTCGAAGCGAAGTACGCACCTGCTGTAGCCTGGGATATCACCAGTTCGCACCGATATAATGGGGTACACTGCTCTCGACTAGTCACCGCTGAGAGAGGCTTGACTGGGCTGCCAGGGATAAGATCGAAGGACTTAACTAGCTGGAAAAACGTCTGACAGTTTCGCGGAAGGTTCCGTAGATAAATGGATCACTTACACTCTGAATATTAACCATCTGTTGCTAATGCCAGTAGGACCTCATATTTTGTGATTCTGTCTTGTCAGCCTGCTAGTACCTGTTGTGAAACAGCTCTGCATACGAAATGAATTCGGCAACAAGGCACCAGCATTTAAAGCAGGTCTCAGTCGAGTTGCTACCTGAGTGAAAATGAAAAGGTGCGTGACGGCCAAGATGGCCAGTGCGGAGAGTGACAACCCGAATGAGAGAACCTGAAAGATACAGAAGCCTCTATAGCGGCGATTACGACCTGAAAGGTTGTAATAACTCGTTATGTAGGGAGGAGAAGGTGCAATATTGCATACACGCCTTTCAGCTTGCTCTGGTGAAACTAGCGTAAGTGGTCAACAGGAAAGGCTGTGTGACGTAAAATCAAGACAGGTCCTTTAACGAAAACAGGCGGCGGACTTCTCCACACAAAGAGAGGGGAGAGAGAGAGAGATACGACATCCTTTCTCTGTATCTTTACCTTTATTCTGGCTTCCATGCCAACCCCTTCTCTTCATCCCTTGTCATCTCTATCTTCTCCCGCAACAGTATTGAGGTGCCTTGGGAAATGGTAGGCTCGAAAAAGAACGTAGAAATCCCACAAAGAAGAAACAAAGGCTCTGGTAAATCCTTTCAATACTAGTAGCATTGTCTTCTAAATTTTCATCATAACCTAAAGCTGTAGTGTGCTCTTACTTCGTGTATGCTCGCACAGCCACTACTGCCCAAGGTGCATGTTGTCCGCAGAAAGTGGAACTAATTCCACTGGTACGTGGCGTGGCTTGCGGCCTACCGCAGAGAGAATTAAAAACTTCAAAGAAAGTTGGACAAATGAGAGGTGACAGCTGTTGTTGGCGTCAAAGTACATACGGAGTAGGTAGAGGCCGTCTCTTGTCTTCAAATTGCGTCGGCTGCGAGGCCGGAAGGATCCTTGCCTGTCTGCGCTACATGGACTAGAAAAGAATTGCCAGGGCATGCATTTGGGTCAAGTCTCATGACATGACACTCGACTGCCGGCGTACCACCAAGTGCTTGACCGGCCCCACGACGGACCGCTCTAGAAGGAAAAAGGAATGCGAAATTCTGGCCGGCTGCGGCTGAAAAAGCTGCCAGCGGAGAGCTTCTTCATCTGTGCACATGGTAAGTTTCAGAGAACAGAAAAGATTTGAGTTTTGCCTGTTATCACGATTCTTGGTGAACGGCAAGTACGCTTGCAGAGCAGTTCCGAACACAATATTTGATAAGCCTGTAGCGGAATGTCGAGTTGGCTCACATGATGAGACTTGCCTTGGTGACTAATAATACACTTTGTCTTAAGCCAACAGATCTGTACCCCTCCTGGGCGGAGCAGAGCCCACGTATGATACTACGAGAATAATGGGCAGTGAGCAGGGGGGACAGATCAAATTCGGTGAGGAGGAGGGGCGAACGCTTAAAAGATGGTGGAGGCTGGAAAGTTAAGCTGCCAGCCATCCGCCCAATGCACGAGAGACGAGCTAGTGGTGCAAGCAGCAACACGAGGAGTAGCAGCTGGCATAGCTTCACATCCCCCTGTCAGCCTCATTTGCCAGGGGGAGGGTGCGAGGATGAATTCCCGAAATATTTCGGACATTGACTATCTGGATTCTCGGGTAGTCGATTCGTATGGGGCGAGAGAACTAAGCTTTCGCCTGTTATGGATACATTGTGGTATAGAGAGCTGATAGGGAAGTAGTGTTAGCAACAGTAATAATATTACTAGATAGAGAAGTAGGAGAAGCCCTGGAGAGAAAGCCAGTCTATGATATGTTGGAAACAGGCTCGCGGCTCCATGCCCCCTGTCTGTTCTTTTCCTCACTTACCTTCTTGATCACCTCCCATAAGGTCTCTCCATCCGCGTCCCCTCACCTGCGAGGTCTCTAAATAATAGAGAAAGAGAAGAGAGACAAAGAGGGAAAAGCCAAAACAACGAGGCACGGAAATCAAAGTATTGGCTTTTTTCCTAATGGAAAGTTTACAGAGTTGTCAGTGTACAAAGAGAGAGAACCCAATATCTTTCTGCCTAACTTGTATTGAGAACAAAGCGAGTATGAAGGAAAACGGACAAAAACGATAGCAGACTGAGAATAAGCAATGCTGCAGCTTGTGGAAGGATACATCGGGGAAGCTCTAGTTGAACCGCATCAGGTACCCCTACAAGGCACGCAGGGGTGCTGCTGGGGGAAGGGCGTGTGCCTTTGAGCCCGGCTTGGCGCCACTACCAGGTACCGGTACTTGTCCCAAGACTTGCACTTGCCTGCTTTCTCGCCGGCTTGCCTCTCTTTCCGTGCCCGGCTGCACCTGCCCGGCGGCTTTGCTCAGTGCCTGCGCTAAAATGAGGGCGTGTACCTGCCTTAGGAGCACTAAACCATGAAATACACGCACGCATTGAAGTATCTAAGAGGTACTGAAGTGCGAAGCGGTGAAGCTGGAGGGAGATGCTCTGGGTATGTGATTGACGAGCGATACCAAGTACCCCGAGCCTGATTTACAGCCACGTTCTACCCGGAGAGTACTTCGTGTCCATCCATGTTGCATGCAGCAAGCAAATAGTGGATGTTGTGTAGGAATAACCCCCTGTCACAATAATGGAATTCTTTTTCTTTCCCCCCCTTTCTCTTATTGAAAATCATAATACTCGCAATGTATCAGTATATCTGATGTTGCTTAAAGTAAAGTGCCACTACTATCTTACGCTAATAGCGGCAAGTGGGCGCGCCAACGAGATCTCACAAAGTGGATTAGCGAGCGCTCTCAGATCAGACGTCAGGTACAAGCAAAGATTATGGTTCTTACTGCGGAGCACAGCTATCTTGCGCTTATGGCAGTATATTAAGCTGTTGGCCCTACGAGGCACTATCGCGTTACATGTAGATCATTGTTAGGAACAAGAGATACTATAATGCAACATCTAGTGGCAGATAGTCGCGGAAAAGTAGCCGCTAGTATTCCGCTCTCCGCCATCGATATCTGATGATGATCATTTCTCATTATTGTAACCTGATTAGCATCCTAGCTCGCACTAAATATGGAATGCTCCATATTGATTCACAAAGTTCGTTCCCGGTTTCCTTTTACTGCTTTTACAGCTATTTACGCTTACACTTACACCACTAAGTAACGGACATATATCCCAAGGGGAAGTATGGTCTACTTCTATTGAAACAGAAACAAAAAAAAGAAAAAAAAAAAGGGCTGCTGGGCTAATTAATCTTAGGTGTGTGCATCAAGACACCCCGCTCATTTCCCATTTCCCGGGCTCCCTGCCAATTGGCATCTCTCGATTAAGATGACCCTCATGGGGTTCCCGCGATCGGAACAGGAGGTGAACGTCTGCGATTTGCTTATAATACGAAGACTGCTCGGCTACTTACTTGCGCCTTTCGCCTCATCCTTAACCCCCATGTCGCTTGGGCAGCCATACCGCAGTGCTGTGCTTCTTATTGCCTAGCCAAAAGATCAAAGCACAGCTTTGATGCAAGGGAGAAAGAGGAAAGAAAAGAAATGTCGTAAGAATCAGGCCACTTCACTTGATGAAGGAAGCCGGGCCTGGTCGACTTGTGATCAGCTCCTCCACCAGAGGCACGAATACCTACCAGGGCGCTCCACCGAGTCGAGACTAGATCACTGTACGCAAGGATCTTTTTCTCCGGTCACGATGATACTATTGAAAGTAAGTGGGAATTATTCTGACTGTACAATACAGAGCTTATTAAGTGTACTTCAGGTAATTACGTACTCCGTGTAAACACGGCGAGCTGATCTTTTCGCCGCATTATGATGGCTCTTGTGTTTCTGGTGTCTCGTCTCAGCTAGTGGTAGCCAATCTAGTAGTCGAACGTGTCTCTGCCAGAGAACATGCATACACGAAGCGACTATACTACCGCAATTTAAAAAGAGAAATAGAGAATGAGATGTGAAAAAGGAAAGGGAAAGAAAAGAGAAGTGAAGTGAGCAAAGAGAAAAGAGAAACATGGTGCGCTCTCTGATGTACTAAATTACCCATGTAGTGGCGTGAAAGTCGGGTATGAGTAAGTCTACCTCTACCCAGGTAGGTACGTAGTATACTGCATCCACTGCCTTGATGCTTATAGAAAACATGTACCTGCTGGGTTTGGACGTATTTCTGGTTATATAGCAGCAAGTATACCCATGCTTGTAGCTCAACAAGTTGACCATAATCACTCTTGCTTGGCCTGATTTGATACTATAACTGGGATTATATTAATCGCAATTATCTTGGGGCACTGGATATTTTGAGGCTCTGTAATTTTGTGGATCATATAAAAGAGACATCGTTGGTCATATCTGATTCGATTTCTCCTCTTCTTCGCCTTTGTCTCGTTGTTCGGAAGCCCTCATTGGTTTCAACTCAACTGCTTGTCTGTCTGCTTGCCCTGTCTTGTACAACTCGAAATCGGGGAAGACCATCTTGTTTTATTTTTAAAAGCAGCTATCTGCTTTTGGTTTGATCTCCTTCCTGTTCATCTCTAGTGCGAGGTCTCTCTAGCTGCCGCATCTCTACCTTCTTCACTACTATCAAACAATCTTTGCCTAGGTAACGATATTATTATTCCTTGATCCTACTGATGATGTAATTAACGCCGACCTAGAAGTTATCAAACCATACGAAATTGTTACCGAGACTTCTCTTTAGACATCTCGAGTACTCCCTATCGAGCCCGACGATACATACTTGCACCTGACTACGCTTTATATGAATCATACTTTGTCTTGCTTATAGTTAATCTTATTTGCACCCAACCGCATCGCTATTTGTACGCTCATTGCATTACTATCATCATGTCTGGTGGAAATATCTTGGTTTACTTGATGAGGCGAGACCTTAGAACGTCCGACAACCCCATCTTGTACAGGCTATCCTCTACCGAGCATAGTTTCACCCACTTGCTGCCAGTATACATCCTGCCACCCGACCAGATCGAAGTTTCTGGTCTTGTCAAAGATGGTAAAATGAGCCCATACCCCCCCGCTAGGTATGATCTCTCCCAGCGTTGGAAATGCGGCCATCTCCGTGCAAAATTCGTCGCAGAGTCTCTGTGGGATCTGAAGGGAAATTTGGAGAGTCTGGGCAGCGGACTTATCATCCGTGTTGGCACTTTTGATGGTATCCTGAATGGTATCATCCAGCACTACGCTGCCAAACAGGACGGTCCCCAGGTTACAGCTGTGTGGATAACTGAGGACTATTCACCCGGTCAGCAAAAGGAAGAAGAGGCCATTGCTGCTATATGTGAAGCAAAAGACATCGAATTCGATCGGCATTTTGACGTAAAGTATTTCATGCATGAGTAAGTTGACCCAAGCTACCACAACCCCCTAGTGTTTTGTGGTATATTAACATGGACATAGCACTGACCTCCCTGAGACTAAGACCCGCATTGACTGCTTGCCTGATACCTTTGATCCCTTTTGGCAAGCCCTGGTAACCATAGCTGGAAAACCTCGCTATCCCTTCCCTTTACCTGCAATATCTTCCCTGCCCCTTTTCCCGGATCATGCATCTCTTCCCCTCCAAGAATCCCCATTTGAGATTCCAGATACGCTCAACGAACTTATTCAAAAATTACAAAGCCCAGTTCTTCTCCCCATGCCTCATTTGGATAGACCCGAGTTTCGAGACTCGTCAATGCCAGAATCCCTCCTCGGTGGTGAAACACGCGGTCAACAGCGGGCTCGGTACATTGTTAAGAAAGGAATTGCATCTTCCTACCATCTCTTGTTGGACGACATCTCTGTGGGTGACAGCAATCACGGTCTTCAGTCTTATCTAGCACTTGGGTGCATTACGGCTCGGCAAGTCCATCAAGAGCTTCTGAAGCTCGAATGTGGCACGGACCCTACTTTGGCCCAAACTATAGGCTTCGGGAGAGGCTGCAGCGTCGGGACAGAAAGCATTCGATACTATCTGCTGGTAGTGAACTTTATTCGTCTTAGCATAATAAAGTATGGCAGCGAGTTGTGCAACCTTGAGGGCGCTGGGATGGGCAAAAACCGATCCAAGAGGTGGAAATCACCCGTCATTCGACAGCTTGATAAACCGGGCCAAGCAGTCGACACCGTAGTCAGCATGACGCAGTTCCTAATGGGACTCACGGGTTTTGGCCTCATCGATGCCATCATGCGACAGCTTTACGTTGCAGGTCAAATGACTACCCGCGGAGAAGAGATTGCAACAGGTTTCTTCGCCTTGTATGCGGGCCTCGACTGGCGCTATGGCGCAGAGTATGTGTCGTCGCTGTCTATAGACCATGATCCATTCTTTCACTTCTACAGCTGGCAGAACTGTGCGGGAGTTGGCCCCAGCTATGGATTCAAGGGCTCCAAATTCTCTCCTGCCCAAGTGTCCCAGAAGTTCGATCCCGACGGCACCTTCATTCGAATGTGGATGCCAGAACTGCGAGAACTACCCAGCAAGAAGAACGTTTTTCGGGTCAGCAGCACCGAATCTTCGCTGCTGCAGCAGTATGGGCTGGCATCTAGCATCATGGTGACTCATGAAGTGCCATGCACTATGGATGTCGACTCTATAACAGAGACCAACAATGTTAATGGCGCCCAGGTGGAAAACCCCAAGGCTTTGGCTCGAAGGGAAGGTGGATCTATTCGCATTGCGAACCTTTCAACCGAGATTATGAGAGGGGGAGGCGAGCTCGGCGATTTTGAGCCTGGATTTGGATTCGAAGCTAGACTTCCTGAGGCGCCACTCGGGCATTCAGAGCCAGATGAATTGCCTCAGAGGCCCCCTTCTATGTCTTTTGCCCCATCTTTGCCGTTTCGCTTGGGCCGTGATACGGTTAAGATTCAGGTGGTTTCGACGACAAGGGCACCTACGCCACTAGCAGAAGTAGCTGCGCGTTGGAATAGCATGGTCTTTCGGCAGAGAAATCCAGTGGGCCATCATCCAGTAGAAGCGTTGCCATCGCCATCTCATCAACAGACTAGCGACCCTCTCATTCGCCAATCTATCCAACATCTTTATCCACAACTCCCTCCCGTACAGCTTCCACAGCTTCCACAGCTACTCCCAGCTCAGCCTTCCCTTCATCAACTGGATATTCCGGCCTCCCAGCTGAGCAATCAGAGCCATGATGTGGTAGCATTACCGCCTCTTCGTCCACATCAGCCTCCGCATCTGTCAGTCCCTTTTGATGCATATATTCCGCCATATCAACGGCGGAGCTTGAGTGGGAATCAGAGTCCAGCCCGTATATTACCTTCTTTACCAGCAGCGCCATCGCCGCCACCACCACCACCAACTCTATCCTCTGCAATTCCCCACCGGTCCCATACACATCAAGTCCAACTTCCACGAGATGATACTCTGAGAGCTTCTTTGGAGAGGGATCCGCCTCCTGTAATTACGACTCCTCTTCGCCGGGGTCCTCGGAGACTTCGCCCAAGAATTGCTGTAATACCGCACCCAGCACTTACGGGATTTCTACCTGTTATTGCTGAACCGGAAATTATACGCTATTATATAGGACAACTGAGACAAACAAGGTTTCGAGAGAGCCCATATTACACGTTGATTGATCTCCCTTTTCTCGATAGCAATCGGATGCATATTATACCTTGTCCTCGCGGGGTTGTGCCTCTCCGAGGCGACCCTGACCTCGACATATTCCGCGAACGACCTCCTTCCACCCCAGAAAATGTTAATTTGGAAGTTCTTGATGAGTTTATAGATGAGGTGGAAGACGACGAGACTGCTGTTCAAGTTCCTCGTCTTCGACATAGACGCAGAGGCTTGAGGTTTTTACAACCCTATCGTGGGCCGCGTCAGCCTTCCCGATTTAACTCTCGGTATCGTTGATTTTGTTTTTGAATTAGTCTTTTTGACTTTCTGTCGATAAAGTTTGTAAAATTGTCCATTTTAGCAAGCTTTTGAGTCATCCATTGTCTCTGGATCTATAAATCCCTTCAGTCTCCCCTCGGACTCTTCAAACTTTTCAGATTTTACAATCTCTCCAGAATCCTTAGGTCTATTTGTTACGCTCAATTTCTCGCTCTCGAGCATCACCACACACTCTCTCAGACTACATTATTCACTCTCTCAGACTACATTATTCACACTCTCAGACTACATTATTCACTCTCTCAGACTACATTATTCACTCTCTCAGACTACATTATTCACTCTCTCCTTGGGCATCTAGGACCTTCAATAGCTATGTCGACTTCCGAGGGTTCTGAAGTTTCTCCTACCTTGATAGGCTCTCAGACTGCTAGCACTTCCGGATCTCCTTGCTTTCCCAGCGGCCCTAGATCCTCTAGATCTCCTACTCCTAAAAGCTTTCCCGTAACTTATCGAGCTATCCTAGAGAGACCTGGCACTCCCCCTGTTGACGTTGCTGCTACTTCTTCTCTGTATTGGGAGCTAACAATTCCGCCGCCATTCCACGTACCCCCATTCCGCCGTCCTGACTTACGAAGTTTGGCCCTGAGCGGTGATACATATTCCGAAATCCGCCACGATGGCCCTCTTCGGCTGACAAACGAGATGACGTATTATCTCGTCCTACAACACTACCACCAGTGGCGCAACGCGCAAGACATACGTCCCTGGTTTCTTTCTACATATCCAAGCTCTCAAGAGGTAATAAAATACGGCCTCATGCATAGATTCCTAGACAGCCTAGGTCCACCTCCCCCAGGTTGGGTTTGTCCACCCTCTACTGCAACTAATCGTCGTCGTTGTCGTCGTCATCGTTGTCGCCGTCGCCGCCAGCGTCATAAAGTCCGAGAGGAAGCCCAGGACGAATATAGCTCGCACGAATAGGTTGGACCCTCCACTGAAGCTGGCATGGCTGAGGAAACTGGGCATCCTGGAAGGGCAGGTTTTCCCGATGAGATAAATCTTCCTACAACCACGGAATCAGTGTATGTTTCACTAGGATTGGATAAAGCCAAGAAACGGTCCAGGCGGAGGAAGCGTGGCGGACGAGGACGTGGCAAGAAGGGTAAAGTGAGCAAGGCGTCTGAGGGCAAATAGGGTCTGTAGCTGATGGATTTTGCGGTAGCCTGGTGATGTTGTATAAAAAAGGGCACATGAGGTTTGGCAGCATTTTTTTAGGCAAGCTTTCTAAAGACGAAGTAATGAGCAAAAATATAGAAAATCCTGCGACCATATGCACATAAACCTGTTATTACTCGTATGTATGCTAGAAGAAAGAGATACTGGAGAGCGCTGATTTAGTATGAGTTATATTTTTGGTAAATGCTTAAATGTTCCATATGATTCCCATTATCTCCGAATCCTTTCAGTAATATCGCCGATCGCAAGTTTTTGTAGTCTTCAAAAAGTTGTTTATGATATATTAAACAAAGCCCTTTCAGCATAAAACCAACACCAGTTATAGGTGCCCACTGGGAAATCGTCTGGGTATAAATTCAGTACGTAATGGGCATTTCTCGATCATATATGTAGACGTGGCCCTCTGCCTGGTCGAAGATTGCTTCCACGCAGTGCTGGTTATCAAAGTTGAAGAACGTGACAATGAATCGTTTGCTAAACGCCTGGTAGCTGAACCTCTCGGTTTCGCACGCGTTGGGCAGGTTGGCATCGACAAGCTCATCATACAAGTTGAGTCTCGGGCCTTTGTCCTTCTCCTTCCTTGAGTCATTACGCCACGGCTCAGTCATGTCCAACGTAATGAAGTCCTCCAGGACGGCGACGCAGTTAATGCCTTGGCAGAATACGGATAGCATAGCGGCGATTCCAAAATTGGTCGCAAGCCGTCCGGTGACCAAACGCAGGAGCAGCTCTCAAACCTCTATTACGTGCCTATTCTGGGAGCGGCCTGTAGATGAATCTTCCTCTACGACAGAGCCTTCATCCATGGACGAGCCTTTTCCAGAAGCAATGGTGGCATCTGCCACACGGCCTCTGCCACTACCTCCAACTTATCATTATTTGAATCATCATCCGTTAAAGTCTCATACCTAGAATTCGCTTGTATCTTGATCTGTTATACTCTGGTGTTCTTCATTGTCGGACCTGTGGCCCTCAATATCGGGTCCCAACTAGATGTTCACATGATTTGTTAGCAAGTGAGATACTATGGCCATAGGCAACTTTGAGAACCTCGGAATATTCTTACTCAACATGGATGCCACTAGGCCTTTTGACCCAAATCGTAATAGGTAGTAGATGTAGTAGATGTAGTAGATGTAGTAGATGTAGTAGATGTAGTAGATGTAGTAGATGTAGTAGATGTAGTAGATGTAGTAGATGTAGTAGACGTAGTAGACGTAGTAGAGACCAAAGGTATGGCGATGCAAAAGCTTGTTCTTCTTGGGGCTGTTGCGTATAACTGATGGACTGAATAGATGTTAGAATAATATATTAACAAAGAAATGAAAGAACTGACTCCATATAACTGGCCCCCGAGATGTGTTTTGAGTGATCCAAATCCAACACTTCAACCAGCATCAAAAATTTCAACTCCTTGGCAGCAATTACAGATTGCACAAAATGAACGCCTGGAGGTAGTTGTTAAAACCAGACGAATTGAAGTCCTTGGGCCACATTATGCACTTTTCCTTGCCGAGATTGATTGGGATATGGAAGGATTAAATAAATGCCGTGTAAAAGGAGCTCCTTTCTATGGAAGAGATCATCAACATTTTGGAACCTCTGGAGGCTCAGGCCCTTCGCCCCAGACTGTTAGTTCATTGATGTCGTAGAGGTCTAGGAAGCTGGTGAACTTGATGATTTATTATTGTTGTGTTTGTGTGTGTGTGACTATGAAAACATGCAAGCAAACAGATGGGCTTGATAAATACAGGTGGGACCACGTGACCACTCAACAATTGAAAACATCCATGGAAATATAATTTGAAGTGCAGTCGGAATTAAAATGGATCTTGGACTGTTCACGCCTATATTGTTTGGGCTTGATCAATTCACTCAAGCCGGGTGCTTGCATTGCCCATCGATTCACTCAAGCTAGATACATATAATTGCTTTCGCGCTCTGTTCACTACTAGCTATCTGATTCACTTATGCAGGCTGCCGGCCAAGGATAGAAGGTTCTAGAGTCTCAGAAATAACACTGATGGGGAGAGACCTTATCTAGCATTAGGGCTTCTTCCAATAGAGGTTCTTATTGGAGAGCTGGTACTTGACACCTAAATAAGGCAAATATTTCAAGGTTAGGGAGAAACAAAATCGCAACAGTGTATTCGGCAAGCCCCAACCGGAGACCCCGTCGATATTACATCCATCAAAGGCTTTGAGCCAATATTTGATAGTTTTGGCGAATATGAAGGTGTCCTAGGTGCCTATGATTCTCGGAATATTTGCCTACTCAACATGGGTACTACAAAATCTTTTGGCCCAAATCCAAATAAAGCTATAGAAGTAAGATTTATATTTTCTTCTCTCCGCTTGAGTTGTGATGGCGAGAGTAAAGCATACCAGACACTGCTATGAGTATTTGCTGGCGACTGAGCAGAATGAAGATGCGCTTAGAATGAAGTTGCCCGAGAGGCATGATGAAGCAGAAAAAGACTGGTTCTATAGGTACATTGATTGTTTTTAAAGAAGCTTCTTCGTTATTCTTCAATCATAGACCTTATCGATATCAATTGTACCCATGATGGATGATGGAAAAGCTATCATAAATACACGCGGGGAAGTCCCTTTTCCAATTTTACCGCCCAATTCTACTGCCACATACAAAGTACACCAACCAACATGGCCCTGAGAGTTCCCATAGCTCTGACAATTTTGCCCAAAAACAGGACTCCATATGCCCTCTGCAATCATATAATCAGATAGTTTCATTGGATTATCCCTTCCTCATCCTCTGCGACGGCATGGGCACTGGCTGGATCCGCAGCCTGGTCCTTTCTGTCGGTAACTTTTACAAGGCCCTTGTCCGACGGATAGTGGCAAGGGATACCTAAAATAAGCAAAGACATAATTATTAAATAAATAAGCGAGAGAGCGGCTGAACGCAAGCTTATCACGGCGACTTTTTGCGTATTTCCTTTTTCTCTCGCAGAAAGGTACCTAATGTGATATGTTACATATAACAAGCTGAGCGAGTTGTAGCAGTACTGGGAGCTTTAGTAACACACCCCCTCCTCTACGTCAAGGCTTGGGCACCTTCGGCTGCAGACACTTGCAAAGTATCGATACTTTTATCGGATACGACGTGGCCTTGTCAGGCATTTCGGACATGTCACGGATGGGGGCGTGTGAGAGCCTGTCTCATGCCGGGTATATCCATGTATGCATGTACAAGCATGATTATGCTCGCCTTTTGCTGGCAGCTTCGCGGTGTGGCTAATTGTGAGACTGAGCACCTGCAGCCGGTGTTGTCCAATGACGATCGATGCCACCCAGGCAATAAACCGATATATGCCGTATTATTGCATGTATAATAATACGTCTTGCGCGCCTTACTAGAACATTGGAAGAGTACTCCTGCATCCTCAGGTTGAGTACCTGGGATATCCCTGTATTTGCGACCCCTCCTCCAGCTCATTCAGGTCGAATGCAAGGGAGCAGCTATTCTACGCCGACAGCGTGCTTCGTGAGGTTTCATTTGTGAGCTTTCTTTTTTTTATGCCACTAGACTCATGTATGAAGCCGCACAAATGCCTGCTAGCACTTGTATGAGCACTTGTATGGATCCCCCCCCCTTCACAGCAAAGAGCGGTAGGGAGCTGGCAAACAGTAAAACTTCAGCTTCAGCAGTAGTTTTACTTGTACGGCATACTAAGTGGCAATGTAGGGTTCAGGTAGAGACAGAGGCTGACGAGTACAAGCAGTCTATGTCTCTGAGACCAGCTGGTACCTCCTCTGATCGTCAGCTGCTTTTCAACATCTTCTTGCTTCTTCCCCCCTCACTTCTCCTCCTCCATTAATGACTATTTAATACATCACCAATCCCCAAAATCTGCTGTTTCCGACAATTTACTTCCTTGTTAAAGTTGCTTTCTTTTTGACTTATACACTTCTCCAATACCTCTCGTCTCTCTCTCAATCTCCCCATTCTGTGTGTGCATTTAGGCAACCTCTCTCTATACTATCTCCTTTCTTTGGGTGAGTTCCCCTTCATTTCTATATTATACTCTTTGGCTAAATCTTCCCCAATAGCAATTCATTGCCAGTGGTTCAATATGTCTGACATCGTGTCAGATGGGCTGGCCCTACCCGACGCCAATGGCATTACCAAAGTTCATGCAAATGGAGATCAAGAAATCCGGGGGACCTCCCGTACGGTACAGCCCGACATTAACAACAGGCAGAGCAAGAATAATTACACCCCGACTCTTCAGACTCTGAAGAATTTTCTTACAACCTGTCACACCCTGAATCAAGCTACCAAAGCTTTTCTCGATACTCCTCCTCAACAGCAAGATGCACCTTTCCCCTCTCTTCAGGGAAAAGTATATCCTCGAAAAGTCGTCAAATCTCTAAATTTCATGGAGAAGCAGATGGAAGTCTGGCAGTTATTGCTAAAAGACACAAAATCTAGCTTACAGCAAACAGTTTTTCCGTCAGCAGAACAAGTCCACGATAAATTCTTCGTCGTGGAGACTGTCGACGGCGAAAAAAGGCTTTGCCCCTTTGATCGACTGGGTGTCTCGGCCACCGTCCTGACTCTCGTGCGCCAGGTGTTGAGCGACCAAGCGCTTAGCGAGGCTGCTGGTATTGGAGGAAATATTGTCTATAGTTCTGCGGGAGCACGCTCTTCCTTGGGAGTTCCCGCCGAACCACAGTATCATGGTGATCCCTGTGAAGACGAACGATACCGCGGCCTCAGCATTTTCTCCAATACCAACAATGACCGCCCTCTCCCTGTTGTAGTAATTGAGTACAGACCAAAAGACTTTTCTCTGGATTCAAGCATGATTGCAGCTTTGGAAAATGGGGTTGTCCCGACCCAGGGTATCAATGACGATGACTCTTCGCCGGCGGGAGTTATCACTGCCATGATTACGCAGGTGTTCAACTACATGGTCAAGTCAGGAGTGATGTACGGGTACCTTTACTCGGTAGAAGGCATTGTTTTCTTGGAAATCCAAGAAGACCCATCAGTGGTTCACTACTCTGTCAGTCTCCCCAGAGACGAGGTGGATTACCACGTCGAATCAACCATGCCTTACTCGGCGGTTTCGCAAATCTTTGCCTTTATAATTCGGGCGATGCGGGCGAAATCAAGCTCTATGGCGTGGAGTGACGAGCCCGATGAGCTTGCTGCTTGGAAGAATGAAGTCGTCAGCAACATTGACGAGATAGCCATGCAGCTGCAGCACTGGGGAAAGCCAAGCGCCTCATCCGCTCCATGCGATAGAGACCAGGAGAATATGGATACCGATGCTGATAGCGACGGAAAAGAATTTGATGGCGAGTCATATCACATGTGCGATGTTGATATTGACGAAGAGACCTCTATGACTGTTGAAATCAGGATGGATGCTGATTTCATGGAAGAGGATATGCTGGCAGCTTCCACACTAGTTCACGAGCAAGACCAGATGCAAGACCAGATGCAAGTTCTAACGTTACGTGACGAACAATTTGTTCGAAATGACGGAGAGGAAGATAAAGAAAACCAAAGCGAAAACGCTCAAGAGAGTATGCAGGCCAATGACGACCATGATGACGAAATGCATGAAGACGAAGATGTCGACGTTGACAACAACAACAACGGCGGTTGGATCGAAAATGATCACATCAGCCACTTCAATAATAAAAAGGGCGAGGACATGTACTGCTCGCAGCAATGCCTCTTGGGGGTTGCAAATGGTTTGCCCATGGACAAGGCATGCCCCAATTTTCGTTTTCACAGAAACAAGCACATCAGCAAAGAAGAGTTTTTGGCGCGAGTTAGAGATCAGCTTATCCGACATAAGCAGGCAAACCCTTTCTGCTTTCCTCTGGACTTGTGGGGCTCCATCGGGACTTTGTTCAAGGTGACGCTTGTTGGTTACGGCTACACTTTTGTGGCTAAAGCTACCCTGCGAGCGGACTGGGTCTCTCTGCACCGTGAAGACGAAATGTACGGTAAGCTCAAGGATCTCCAAGGCTCTTGCATACCCGTCTGTCTCGGGATCGTAAGAGTGGACCCGGAATTCTGGCACGAACACAGACTCCTTAGCCAGTTCATGTTGCTTAGCTGGGGTGGGCAGTCAGTGTATGGGGACTTTAAACAGCATTTTGATGAGAAGGAGAAGAATTTGTTTGGCGACTCCGTCTTCAAAGCTTATGGCGAACTACACAGGGCTGGGATGCAACATCGCGATATTGATCTATCAAACATGCTGTACAATCCTCGGCTGGGCCGAATCATGCTTATAGATTTTCACGGATCCCGCTTCCTCCCTGATAACTTGGCTGGTTTCGATGCGGACGGTAATGATATGGCTAAACAATCAGAGGACAATGATGATGGAGTTCCTTATGAGGCTGATGGCAGCGTTAGGAGCAATAGCACAAGCGGCAATCGCAGCCGTAACGCCTGCCCGAGCGAAACCCCCTCATGTGTCGACAAATGTGAGTGCTTGCGCAAGGAGTTTGAAGAGGAATGCAGGCGGGAACTCATCCACGCAGTCGATCTTATGGAATACTTCGTTTGTGGGTGCCCACAGGGCCAAAGAATTTAACCGGTGACATTGCATATTATGGCTTTTTCATGTAAACAGGATACCCAAGGCATGGAAATACGTGTTTTAAGAGGCGATCAATTTAGCAAAATAAAGCTTGGCTGAGAGAAAAAAAAAGTTGAAAACAAAGAAAAGTCTCGTGATAAAAATTTCAAAAATGAAAAAAGAAAAAAACAATGAAAGGCACATCTTAGGGTTTTGATGGAGGATTGGGAATTTAATGGGTTGGAATTGGACAATTGGACGGAAACATGGATAAAGGATTTCTTCTTTTCTCTCTCTTATTCTTTTCTTATTAAGCTGTATTTATATAACAAGCTTTGACTCTTGGATTGTTCTATGGCCAAATGGCCTTGGGTATTGCTAGCAAATAACGCATGAATGATATCGTCCGCTCTTACTAAAATCTTCTTTGCCTCTAGATCGGTGGTGTACGCAAGGCAAGCTGTCTCATGACTCTGCCCATCAGGATACCTGCGGTATTTCGCATCGTAGACTCTCTCTCTAATACCACCGCCTCCACATATCTTATCTCCCTTTTTTCTGTTGGCTTCTCTCAATGTCACTTTTATACGGTAGTACTCCTCTCCGCACGTGGGTTCTCTCTTTCAGCTGCGTGCCTCTCGTGGTTTGTAAAGACTGCCAGTATGCCCAGGTCGTAACCAACCTTGAGACATCCGGCCGTCACGAAAGCGACCCAGAAAAAGCCATGATCTGCCAGTGTACCCGTTAAGAAGGGGCCCAGACTGGCGCCAACTGTCTTGCACACATTGATGACGCCCATGATGGCCGTCCGTTCGTTTGGCTGGATGACAGCAGCTAGGAAGGCTGCCCGGGGAGCGACATCCATACTGGCGGTGGAGGAACGTAGCCACAGGAAAAGGAGGGAGAGGCGCACGTCGGGAAAGGCGGGAATAAGACTGAGGAATATGGATGAAGGAAGATGGGTGAAAACCATGGTCTAGATTGGACACATTAGCAGTTAGTTGATGCAAGTATGCATATTATTGAATAGAAAACTGGGATATATTCGTACCTTGATGTTGCCAAATCGCTTGGCCAGGGAAGAGGCAACCAGCATGGAGCAAGCTGAAGTGAGGCTTGTCACGAAAAAGATGGATCCCAACTCGCCCTCTTTAATGCTATACCGCCAGCGAAAGAAGTATGTCACCCAAGACCTAGATGCGAATAAACGTTAGTGCGTGGTCATCGTAATAATACCAAGCGGCAACAATGCCGCACTGCTTTTGGAAGAGGGGGCACTCACATGCTTATGATACCTGAAGCCAAAGAGTCTATAGCAAAAAAGATGCATAGGCTCGTCATCATAGTATAGCCTTCTCTGCTGATATCGGGAAGAAGGCTCGAGAACCGGCCGCGGCTCTTTTGCTCCTCGGTTGTTTGCAAGGACCCATTGGCATTGGCGCTATCTAAAAGTGGTGATGTCTCTGTGCGGCCAATTTCGTTGGATATAGCCGTCTTCTTGGAGGTAGAAGCCTTTCCATCGGCCTCGACAGCAGTGCTCAGGAGCAGAGTAAGCGTTAGCTTAACCAGGCCAACAGCAGCATATCCTAGGAAAACGAGTCGATAGGCGTCCACATGCTCCCACTGGAGGACAGTGGAAACGTATTGAATAACCCATCCGCAAGTCATAAGCCCACAGGCTACTCCAGCCTGACCCAACAAGCTATACCATGCATAGACGTCGCTTCTAGAGGCAGGCTCCGTTAGGTGCGCAACCACGCTCTCTTCGATGGCTCGGAATGGACCAATCTCATTGCCACTGTGAAAAATGGCGGTGGTTAACTTCAAATACTATGCCCCAAACTACTCGTTTTGATTTGAACCAAAAGAAAAGTTGCACATTTGCATACCTCGGGCTTATAACGCCAAAAATGGCTGCTGCAAGTAATATCCAATAGTTCTGGCAGATGGCAAAGGTGATGCCGCTGCCCACCACCATCAAAGCGCCCATTGACAGAATTGTCTTCCTACCCAGCCCATCTGCCACGATCGTGAGGATGAAGCTGATACAGACATCGCCAACCAAGGTCAGGGTCATGAACAGGCCGATGTTGGTCTTGGAGATGCCCAGAGCCTGCAGATACGGCACCAAGACGAGCGTCGACCCTCCATAGGCAAAGAGGCGGACAAAACGTTGCAGGCAGAGCAGCTTGACGTCGAGAGGACTGTGGAAAAGAGACACGAGACCCAGCTCAGAGAGCACGCGAACAAGGATGCCAGGCCTGGCGGAGGATTCGAGAGACGAGCTCTCCATGGCGAATTTTGTCCCTCTTTCTCTTTTTCTTCTCTCTTCTTTTCGTGTTTCTCGGCTTGCTCTGATTTTATCTTCGTATCATTCTTCTTCTTTTGCCGAATATTCTTCCCTTTTCATCCTCTTTTTAAGTAAAGGGAATCTCTTCGGATGGGCCGATCTCTTCTTCTTATAGTGATTCAAGGTGGCAGACCGAGTTTACACCCCACTGAACGGATGGTACCTCACCGACACACCAAGTCGCAGTGCCGATGGAGGTACCTCGGTGATAACGCGCGTGCTCCGAGACCCATCCTCATAGCCACCAAGACATGACCGGTTTAGTGATTACGAATGGGAGGGTTGGGATGAGGAAATTTTCTTAAAGAGAGCAGAAAATGGAGCATGTTGGCCTGGATGGTAATGCGTTTCGGAATTACTACCTTGTAAGTTGAGAGCTTCGTATTCGGTAGTTGGATCGTACAGGCTCCTTCCCACGAGTATGTATCAGCGCGGTTTACGTAACCAAGATATCGATAAGATCTACAAGTTGAAACTCGAGAAAAAGCCAATCATTTGCCAAATATTACAATGCGCAGCTATTTTTCTTATTTTTTCTTCAAAGTGGCTGATAACCTTGTTCTGGCATCCTAGTGCCTGGGGATGGATGGTACCAAATAGGCGCCCGCCACTAGATCTCCGATATCGACTCTCCACTCTGGATGAGTTTGATGCAGGGAGAGCAAGCGGCTACCCAAAACCCGGACGTTGGAAATGAAGGTGAGACTTTTCGCTTGTTAGCAGTTGCAGCGCTTATTTGCAGGTTGATACAATTACAACATGACTTTTAGAGTGTAGAACGCTGTCATTGGTCTCACATTGGCGGTGGCAAGTCGCCAGCCTCTGGCTCTTAGTTTGCATGTATGACGTCTGTGACGTGACGCCAATGTCCGGTTACACGAAACCTGCCATCGAACTTGATTTCAACTTGATTTCGTCCAATATTTATTTCACTTGCCTTGTCGATTTCAACTTCCAATATTAATGACTCTTCATACAAATCACTCTCATAACATCTGGAAATGATCTTTCATCGCATTATCTACTACACGTCATGGACTTTGTGAATAAATTGACTGGCTCTGGGAATAGCTCGGGGAATAGTGCTGGAGAGAACTACTCGGAGCAGCAGAGCGGCGGCGGCGGCTTCATGGGCAAATTGAACGAAATGGGCGGCGGAGGCGCTCAAGGTGAAAAGGACGAAGATTTGCTCGATAAAGGTCTCTTAAAATTAACAAAATGTCTATGGTTTCCATATACTAATATGTAATTCTAGGAGTCGACTTTGTTCAAGACAAATTTCTGGGCCAAGGAGATCAGAGCAATGAATCAGCTGCCGAGCAGGCCAAGGACGAAATGATCTCAGATGCCATTCGTGACAGGTATAAGGATATTACGGGGAGCGATTTTCCCATCAAAGATAAAGAAAAGAAATACGGAGTGTAGAAGGGTGGTGAGCATTCGGACTGTCTTTGTTAGCGTGGGGGATTTTATATGGAACAAGAATCCACAAAGAGCAAGGGGGTTAAAAGACTGTGTCTTATCTTCCACGGCGAAAAAAAGAGTAATCTAACTCATACATCTCAAATTGGAGAAAAGAGAAGAATTAATATCCCAGCACCTATCTCATATAACATGAGGCCTACAGTTTTCGTTCAATTTTGAATGAGACACTCAGAATATAAAGTAACGATCAAGCCAGTGGCACATTGACGCTAGAAGATGTCTTCTCTTTGAACGTCCTCATCAACGCACTTTTTCACCCAGTCCCAGACTACATTGTACCACATCACTATATTCTCTGGTTTGGTGACAACATTCCCTTCGTCTGGGAATGTCAAGAGCCGGCTAGGAACACTCTGAGCCTGTAGACAGTTGAATGCAGTCAATGCCTCTGTAATTGAACATTGTTTGTCCTTCTCGCCGTGGATAATGAGAGTCGGCGGTGCATTCTTCCATCCGTAAAAGAAAGTTGACCGAGCCATATCGTTCTCGTATATCGTCTCCGGTTCGGCGTAAGGGTAAGAGGCGTCGAGCTTGTCGAAATTGTCAAAGACAGGCTCCTTCGGTGAAAAGGACACAGGAGGGTCGATTGTCCCGCTTTGGTAGATTGCGCAGCAAAACTAAATTTGCAAATCAGATTCCGACCTCATCAATGGAATTTAATAAATTCCATACTAACCTTCTTGGCAGCTTCGTGCCCCAGTATCTTGTTCACAAGATATGCTGAACTACTACTTCCCAGGATGGTGCCCTTTCCGGTATCTATATACGGAATACCTTCAAGGTAATCAATAAGAGCGAGGAGATCTTGAAAAGGTCCCTCTCCTCTCCTGTTTTTGATTCCTATAAATATGTTAGAGAAATAACACTAAGCCGATGTCTTGGGGGGTTGATATCGACCGACGTACGCCTCACGAAATCCAGCCCATATCCGTTGCTACCAGTAATATTTGGCAGCACAACGATGTATCCCTGCGTCGCCCAGGCAGCAAAATTGGACTGTTGTGCCTAAAATTTAGCATAATCTGACTTGTAAACATATTATACAATGGCACATACCAGCGTTGACCACTCGTTATTCCAGGCCATAGCCGGGCTTCCGTGAGGTACCAGCACCCAAGGGTGCTTTTTAGTTTCATCAAAGTCTTTCGGCAGTATAAACCAGCTATGAATGAAACATCCATTTGCTCCTTCATACCAAAAGTCCGTCACCATGTTGGAGGAAAGGTTAAATTTGGCCCCATTCTTGGTTGCCGAAGATACGGTCCTCACGATGCTCGCATCTGAAACCCGAACAATCTGCCACAGGCTGCTGTCAATGAAATTAGACGACGTTACCAGAAGATCGTCCCAATCCCCATGTTTCAGAGGATAAAAAGCAGTACAGCTGCTGCCGGAAAAGAACACCTTCGGTTCAGCACCGTCTTCCAGCATGAGATGCGAGAGCGCTTGGTGGCCCAAATGATTGCTTCTCAGGATCACGGAGTCAGAGCCACCGACAAACTCAAAGGCATTTGGTGGATTCGGGTCATCATCGTCAACGCAGGTTACTAGGCTAAAAACGTCAAAGGCATCTAGGGATTCGACAGAACCCAGATATAGCCGAGTGTTGTAAGGATCTTCATACGCCGTGTAGAGGAAGCCAACCGCCGATTCATCTGGAGAAAATCTGACGTTTGTTATCGAAGCGGGCTCAAAGCTGGTGGGTATGAATATTTGCCTCGGCATCGCCTCTGCAGGTAGAGAGAAGGAATCTAGGCGGGCGAAATAGATGGATGTGGCAGGATTTCCACCCGGCCCACGCTCTCTCAGATTTCTAGAAGAAAAGACGATGCCATCGCCACAAATGTCAAACTCGTTGCAGGGGTTGTCGGTATACATGCAAGATGGCGCCTCCAAATCTATATCGTCAATCAAGTTATATAGTTGGCCTTGGAGTGTCCAACTGCCTTCGTGCAGCACAAGCTCGTTGTACCAAAGACTGCATCTATTCGGTCTACGAGATGCATTCCACTGCGAAGAACGATTAGCATAGGAACACTAAAAACAGAAATGTAATGGGGTTGCAGTGGTAACTCAACTATAGGAATCTCTGTGTCATACAATCTCGCGGAAGACCCTTTCTGGGCAACTTCTTGATTATATAGTCCAGCATCGCCAACAAGGCCAGTGACTACAAATGCAACGCTTCCACTTCTCAGCTCTTTGAGCTTTAAATTCGACACAGGTGCATCGATTTCTGCCGCCATATAGTGCTCTACAGACACATCTCCGGCATATGCCACCATGACCTGGGTACGACCTTTGTCAACAGATCGGAGGTAGATGATATCGAGCTCTGTGGTGGGAATCCACATAGCATCGTGGACTCCAAAGTCATTGGAAATCTGCTGGGAGCTTCCCGTCTGCAGGTTGAGAACACGCAGCTCATGAGTAGTCTTGTCGCCAAGAATATGCTTCGAGACTGTATAGAGAGCATGCGTGCCATCTCTGCTAGGAACCGCTGGGCTCCGTTTCGTGTCACTCAACAGAGCCTCAGCAGTCAGCTTCTGAACTCGAACCATGGCGGATCAGAAGTGCAAAAGTGCAAAAATTCCTAGGTAATGGGTTCTTTTGTTTAACCCGCCTCTGTAAATGCCAAAAAAGAGCAGAGTTTTGCCAGCCAAAGAGTGCTCATTTCCTGAGACCACGCGGTGGCAAGCGGTGTTGCGTTCTCCAGCGAGGTTTCTATGTTTACGAGAATACAAAATGAGGCGTTGGCCCAGGCAGCATTTTTCCCGGGTGCATCCAATTCGCCGCTCAAGAGAGGGATTGCAGCAAATAGAATCGAGATGACAGACCCCCGCTCTTGGACGCGTTGGCACATGCGTGGCACGACAGAATGGACAGAGGCTTGTAGGGCATTCATGCATTTCCCCAAATGCGGATGCAGGATTGCAAGGATTCCGATGGAGAGAAGCCTCATCCAGCTCTATTGGATATCAGCCATTATTCTTCTCTTCCTATTATTGCGTTGTATTTTGGCCGTGATCATCCCACAGCTTTTTGCGGTTAGCCATGGCCAAACTGCTCTTCCATCTTGGGTTGCTCACCAGTACAGCCACCCTGAGGGCCACCTGCATGGAGTCGGATGATTTTGGGGCTGAAGATGACTGGCAGTAGCCTTGAAAACGCAGAGTAAGGCCCAATATAGAGGCTTTGTGATATTCATGTCAGAAAATACTCCAGAAATTGAGTCTGAGAAGCCTTGCTTTTTGTTGCATGGTTTGAATTCTCGAAATCGACTGGGAAGGAAAGCACCTGGTGCAAAGTCTACGGGTACAAAGGTACAGCAAAAGGCACGTCTACACGGATAAGGTACCCTTTACGGTCAATATTGAAAATAAGCCTTATTCTACTACCATATTATTTTCATAAATTGAGAAAAAAAAAAAAAAAAAAAAAAATAACTTATATATATGTATTTACCGTTTATGCTCTTAAATATGAAACCTTGGATAGCTTAATAGGACTTAGCGGATAAAGGTTATGGTGAGAAAAGCTGGCAGAACAGCCGTTGCGACCCGCTGTTTCGTTTAGAGTTTTGAATCCATACCTTAAGAGCAAATATAAGCTTCTACATGTACGCTTTTCTACTGCTGTAAAAATTATGGTGAGTATTTAAAAAAAATAAATCATCTTCAAGCAATACGGTAAATAATTTAGGAAATTGTTATTCAGCAACCCAGTTTCATTATCTAGCATCCCTAACCATAGCTAATTCCACGAATTTACAGCTATTTGAATCTTCTTCTACTACTTCTACAACACTTAAAAATAGTAGAAGCGGTAGAAGCAGTAGAAGCAGTGTATTTCTTAAACGTATATATATGAGCGGATTGACCGGGTCATTAAGTTACAACTGGGGTGCTAGATAACAAAACTGGGTTGTTGAATTCCAATTCTCTTCATTTATTATAGAGATATTAATAGGCTTATTAATAATGTTTTCAAAGAATTTGGTTGCTACTACAAGTTACGTTTCAAGTCTCAGTCCTGCTCGTTGAGGAATTCAAGCATGTTTGTGTCTTCTCCCCTCACTCTCCCACCCACTCACAATGCTTTTTTATAATTTCTAATGCGTTTTAATACATATACAAGACCCAGATGCAGCCCATATTTTCCCTTCCAGAGCTTCAAAGCATATACACTTTCAATACTTTTAATTTTGGCGGTGGCTTGCAATACCATTCGCAAACTCCTACCACCACCTCTCAGCCACCATTCAAAACAATCGCTTTGCCTCCAAAGCAACGCCAACGCGAGCATCAAATTAGCAGCCACTAATCTCAGGATACGGAAGAACAAGATGAAAAACACCTGCTAACGCTCGCTGCTATGATAGACCGAGGCACGCCTTCTACTACACACTAACACTACTCGGCCGAAAAGAAAACCCTAGTCTAGCACCGACCGAACCAATGTGCCCTAAAATTAACGGTAGTACAAACACCTCTCTTTCATTAGGAATAGACACACGGGTGCTAACAAAGGCGAAACAGAGACCATCACGACCTTACACCCGCTCCGGCTTAGACGCCGACGCCGTGGCGAGCTGAGAGTCGATCCCGAGAAGCACTTTTGCTTCAAACCTCGCAACCAATTGCCGCGATCGTGACAGCGGTTTTTTGAGTTTTTCGCCCCCCTTTTTTCATCTAGTCTCCGAACTGCCACTACCGGTAAGGAGAGATCATTTAATACAACTATGCCACCAGGAAGCTGTTTCAGAGTCGAAGGAGAGTCTGGCGATGCTATGCCAATTCGAGCAGAAAGATATGCCACCGGCGGCAAAGCCAGCTAGTCCGGTTTGTTCACCACGGTGATCGGCGCAAAGTTGACCGATCTCCCTCGTTGTCCATCTCCTCTTCCCCCTGGGGGCCAGTCCGATTGGGCGGGAGCCGTTCTTGGCCAATGTCAATCCCAATGTTGAGATGCTAGAGCCTATTTCAGGTCGGCGATAAAAATCCACAGCAATGGTAAAACGACAGCCATCATTACTCGTGGTCCTCGTATGCAGTGGCCAGATAAACGAGGATAAGTGCCGCTTCTTTTCTCCCCCTCGCTCTCCACATCTTAGCATCGGATGAACATGAATCGCGTCAGCCGTCAGCTTAATCCTTTTTCCTTTTTAGAAACGGGGAAGAACAGCACTACTGGTACTAGTAGTAGTTGCAGTGGATTAATCTGAATGGGACGATGGCGGGCCGGATTTAATAATGGATTGGTCCTTTTGCGAAAACCCACTGGAGCTTCAGGAGAGAAAAACAGTTCATGCATGCAGGTACCAAGAAAGCTAGTGGTAAATAATGTGTCAACTATTTAACATATTGCTCCGCCTGAGGCTCTGTGGACGGTAGATGGGAGCTGAAGACTTAATACTCGTCTATCTAAGCAGGCATGGTCGTGATAGTGATTCTCCACGAACGGTCCGATTCCAAAACTGCTAGTTGTAATCAGATGACCAATTAACGCATTGAGAGGTTCAACGTACAATGAGTTGTTTACTGAGAGAAGAGGCATTATGCTAATATATCTGGTATTAAGAGGATAAGCTTATCAAAAGCTCCTCTGCTATCTCAATAAATCGCTATGATGTAGACAGATGAATGTGGAGATTCCGAAAAAAGAATCGCTTGTAATATTACATTTCTCATCAAGGCTGTGCAGATGCCAGCGCTCCATGCAACCCCATATCGTATCAAAGACCCCAAGAACATAGGAAATTCTAAAAACAATGGAGGAAAAAAACACTAAACTTTTTTCTTTCAGATGGCTCTTCTCGTGCTTACAGCGTCCCTTTCTGTACTGTTGACCGAGGGGCTGCCGCTTGCGACTGGGTCGGGGAATCGGATATCTCGCTCCTTGCCTTCTTCCACTTCCACCACCACAGTTGTAACCAGGTCCATTTGGATTCCAGGTCCTCGCAGGGATTCCTGACTTGAACCTCGAGGTATTCTCCTCTTCTCTTGCCCTCTGATATGGGAAGAGTGTTCAGCCAGGCGTTGCCATGACCACCATCCACCAGTAGTCTTGGGCTCCATCTTCCTCCTTCTTCTGCCTTCACCACCCTGAACCCAGACCATGTTGCCATAGCGTCGAGCCTTGGGCGTTTGTAGAAAGGCAATCGTACCGACACCTGTATCGGAGGCGTCTAGATCGTACTTGGACGCAAAGATGATGGAATGACGAGTTGTTCCGAATAAGAGGCAATCGAAAAAGCCGTTGAGGGAGATGAGTGCTCCCGCAAAACAAAAGTATCCTAGCGGGATGTCGGCTCCAGCCATGGATGCCACACGCTCTGTAGCCAATGGTAACGTACAGGTAACGTAGATTACTGGATAGATTAGGAAGGCTGGATTGTGATCTGACTGGTGTCCAAGATCTGTGCTGCCGTCCGGGTTGGCGGCACGGCGAATGCGGGCCTGTTTTCGAAGAGAAAACCAGATGGCAATGTAAAGTCCACTGGTCACGCCAAGAGAGATGAAGATCCACAGATAGTGGGTGAATAGACGGAGGCGTTCGTATTCAGAGTTGATCCAGCACTGAATGGATATACATACGTTAGCAAATCAATGTATACACAAAATGCTGAGCACAGAGAAACAGCAAAAGCATAAGAATAAATAAGGAAAGAATGTTGGCAACATACCCAGGCACCAGCTCGAACAAATAGCCCGCCATGCTCACGTCCATTGTTTGTAATAGCGATGGGCAGTGTCGAAGTGAAATAGACAAACAGCCACACAAGACCGATGGACAAGTACAGCAGCCTCTGTGACGGTCGATATCCCTTGACTACGGAAAAGAATGTATGTATGGCGATGAGGGTGATAAACAGGCTTGATGACAAGTCTCCAGTCGACACGAAGAAACCTTGAGCCCAGCACGTTTTCGTATCCACCAAGATGGCATTTCGATTGATCCATGTGGAGTTGAGAGCAAAGGCAATTGATTGATGTAGGTCGGCAATGAGTAGATTGTAAATGAGAATAAGAAACTGGTTCGGCGCGCCTTTCAGTGGCCGGATAGGCGGGCCTGGATCCTGGGGAAGATTCGCGTCACCTTTTATGGAAGCGTCGTGAGACTCCCTTGAACGCGAGTTAAAAACGCCGTCGATTCCGAGTGTGAAATCTGCGGCATGTTGAGAAGCCGAGGCCTCGTGGCCTGGCTGGTGGGCGTCCGGCTGAGGCTGGTTTTCTTGTTCATCCTCGCCTCGGTGTGCATATCGGAATCGGTCTTCATTTTCTTCCCGCACGAATAACTGCCAAGCAACAATCTTGTATGTGAGATATATGAAAAGAGTGGCTGCGGAAACGAATGAGATGCAAGCTAGCACTGTGATGGCAGTAAGACCGCTGCGGAGTGATGAGGTCAGAGGGCCGAGAGATTGCCCTTCGATGGGCAGCTCCCCTTCCGGCATGGTGAAGAGTAAATGAATGAATTAAAGTCTGATTCCTTGGATAGAAGTTAAGAAAGAATGAGTCTATGATCTTGCTTTGTTGTGGGAAACCGTCGTCGCATATCGATCACCAGAAGGAGTTGATAACATAAATCGATCAGAAAGCAGCCGGCTTGCGATATCCAGGATGAATGAAAATCAGAGTTCGGAAGCGAAAAGGAAAAGGGAAGAGAAAACAACGAAGGGTCGTGAAGAGAGAATGATGAGAGTGAAGAGAAGCAAGAAGAAAGATATTGTCTCAGATCTTCACAGAGAAGAAAGAGTCAAGAGATCTCTCTCTCTCTTTCTGTCGGTAAGTAGATACCGAAGAGTGAGTTGTAAAGTACGAAGTAATAAGAGTTGGTGGGTACTGGGGGTTATTAAATCGAAGTAAGGATGGAGAAATGATGCTAATGGATAATAACCATATGGAGATCTCCATAAATCCTAAATAGCGTGTGTGGGCTCCGTTAGGGAAGAAAAATTGTTGTACATGTAATACTGCACGAGCAAGTACGTACAGTATTGTGTGTTGGCGGCTTTCCCATTTTGCCATTCCCGTCGAATGCCCACGTTATTCCCATCATCCAATGTCGGGACAAGTCTCTGGATGGGGTGGAGATGGCATGCCCAGGCTAAGCCTTGCGAAGCATGGTCTTGCGTAAAGCCTTGAATCATAAAGCCTGCAGAGCTAATCTGGCGCCTTCGGCTTGAAACAGAAGCATCCAGGGGCGCTGAGACCCGTCCGTCGTCGTCTGTCCGGCATCCACATCGCCAGCAGTAGTCTAAGCCGTGGCCTACGTCCGAGCTTTGTCTTGTACTCTTCTCATGTTATTTGGGTGCAACCACATGAAGCGTTTGCTGTAGTCGGATCAGGCATTCATTCATAGCCCCGTACTCGTACGATGATAAGGCAAGGCTAGATTGTAACATTGTTGGGGGCTGGCAAGAGGGAGCATCTCTCTGTGAGAGCTCCCATTCACGACCCTGTAGGCCAACAGACGGGCGGATAGCCAAGCCAACCCAGCTTCCCGCCACACCTCATAGTTTCTTGTGGCGCCTTCAAGGCCCCAGCACGATCTTTGCCTCGCGCCGCGGCAGGCAGCGTCAAGCACATGACTGCAGAATATTGGAAATACTACCTCAACTATTAGTTTCTCATGTTGCTATTTTGCACTTGAATAGGCAAGTACCGTAGCATTACTACTGGGTAGTATGGTATGCATGCGATTCCGCTACAAGGTATACGAGTGCTCGCACCGTTTGGTGTTGGCCTCCAGTGCTAAAATTCTTTGCCATGGCCCCAGCGCAGCCAATCCAAGCCCATTCTGGAATTCTCTGCAGACCCAAAGCAGAGTTAGACAGCTTGTCGGCGTTGATTTGACAGGGCCCGCGGTGCTGTCATTGGCCTCGGAGCAGCAGGGATCGCAGCCAAGCTATGCATGAGACTGATTCTCAGCGCCCCCACTGAGATTATTCGACTGAGCAAGCACTCAAGAGATCAGGGAGGTTGCTGCGGGAGCTGCTCTCGCTCACGTGGGAAATGGGAGGAGGCGGCTATCGCTCAGGCCCACGGCACCTAAGAATGGCTGCGGAGTCGATGCCAGCGGCGCCCTTCGTTCTCGGTAGACGGCTCGCCTACTGGTGCTCGGGAACTTGTAACCCGCTGTCCTGCAACTTGACTCACCGTGCTGAAGAGCCACTGGGCTTGACCTTGGGTGCAATGCCCGTGGACTCGTCTAACATACTGTACACCGTATAATGGTAGCGGACAACACAACGTGTAGTTTCATGCTAGCAGAACGAGTGCTAATAGTCGCCGGTGTAGTACAAACTAACATTGACGTGTTGCTTGCCATCCTGAGTTGGTTAGTAGATGCCGTACATGCAGTTGGCTAGTTGCAGGTTGCAGGATCGAGCTCGGCCGCACCGTTGACTGGCCCTTATTTCATTAATACGCATCGTCGCGGAATAGATGACGAGGTTTGAGCAAGGACCGACCTCTCCTCCCCTTGACGATACTAGTCCTTCCCTGTAATAGAATACAGAGTATCAGCATAGCCACGCCGCAGACACAGGCGTTTAACCGGCGAGTATCTCCTGATAAGCGCATTGCAGCGCCCGTAGCAGATGCTAATACTAGCAGTGGTGGTTAGCACAGTTAAACAACCAGAAGCCTAACGCCTTTCCGGAAACCCGCACAATTGAGAGGAAATTCGGCAGGGGGGGCCCGGGTAAGCAACCGTGCATTTAGAGTACAGCAAATGATGGCTGCATCCGAGCCAGTAATATTGCGAGGGGTTCATAAATTAGGTTGGGCGGACGATGACTGAGTCCGTGTCTGCATCACGAGATTATGCGTGTTGCCTTAGGTACGAAGTAACAACCTCTATAATATTGAATCTACTAACCCAGATAAGATAACATGCAGTGACAAGTCCCCAGGTACCAACTATAGAGGTACTATTACAAGATCGTCAACGACAATGCAGACAAGATTCCGTATGAAGGCATCAGACTCGAGCCAATCAAGCGCCAACGTCTCGCGCTCTCGCTCTTATGGCTTGCCCTGCTGGGCTGCCAATCTGCGTGTGGCTTGAGAGCACGGTCTCTGGCCCATCCTGAGGCACTTAATGGTCGTGATAACAATACTACTGCTAGTACTACTGCCATACGACAATAGAGGTTACAGGGTCGGTTCTTTTTTGCAAGTCCCGTCAATTTCGTCCCATGATTCTCAATACAGGCGTATATCTAAGCTTGGTGCGTAGTATCGTCACCTCCTCCATTTGGCCTAACGGAGAGATCCAACGAACCTAGCGCGACACCTTTTGCTGATGATACAAAGCAGCAGTAACTGAATACCCTGAATATTACGCAATTTACGACCATACTCAACAGCCCAGGATGCTTCCACCCTATCATCGATCGGGGAAGACAAGATCTTCCTAGTCTGTGCGCAACGGTCGTTTCGTTAGGGGGATCGGCCAAGCTACGGTCTGGTACTACGTTTTCGCTTGGCTGCGAAGGAAGCCCGAGCTAACATTTTTCTTTTCTTTTTTTACGAGAAAGGCTGCAGAGGGGCCTTAGTGTAAGATGCGATGCCCTACAGGTAGAGCCTTACCCTCGCACTTCACGAACAAGACGAGAAGCATCTCTCAAAGGGCCGATGTCAGAGGACCCTGGATATGCGGCTGAATGCGGAGCACTAAACTATCGACAAAGGATGGAGGAGCATGAAGCTCACCATGTCTGGCACACCTGGTCTACCTTATCGCCAACAGAGATATTACTGTATCGACCTGCTGGGTACGGGTTAGTAGCCTTGTAGCCTCGGCACCAGTTTGTGTCGAGTTATAGTTAGCAATGCGACGCTCCATCCGATGGGCACTTGCATCGGCTGTCACAGCCATCGGCGCGGAAAAATACGAAGCAGGAATGCGTACTGCAAACCCCCCCTTATTTCTTTTTCTGCAGCTTGCATTGATCAGCCGCAATGCAACGGCACAGGGGGGGTCTTGTTTTGTCCCCGCAATCAAGATCTAGGCTCGACTGGGTCAAGCTGACTGCCTTCGATGCAGCTGGCTGTGGAGTTTGGAATGGGTCAAAGGAAGACAGGGCCTTACGATTGAGAGCCGAAGACCCTGTCAGTGTCATCAATGGCGCGAAGAGAGAGTCAATATGGCTATTCCTACTTCGTACGCAGCTTGGCGACGATGATTGATGGACAACCTGATACTAGGGATGAGTGGAGGCCCTGGCGAAGCATCACCGAAGCTTTGACAGAGAAGTGGACAGGGGTAATGCAGTCATGGACGGACGGAGCGATTAGATAAAAAGAAGATGAAATAATAGCCTACCAAGGGCCAATTAGTGTTCAGGCACTGGACCGTTGGATGACGCCGGTTTAGTCCCCATGAGCAAAGCACACAAAGCTGCGGGTGATTGTGATGGCCGTCCTTGCAGGCCCTGGATACAGTGTTACAGCTGGTAACACGTGTATCCTACCAACAACATCGTCATTAACAGCTCGAAAGGTTTTGATGCGCCTGCGGAATCGTGCAGAATCGCGCACCAACATGAACACAGCATGAGCATTGGCCCTTTATGCAGTCAGTCGCACAAATCATCAACTATATGATGCTTATGCTGTTGGGGTTTGCTTCCACAGTTGCAAGGGCAAAGCTTCCAACTAAAGATTACCGCACAGGCTTTCCTAGGGCCAAACTGCGCGACTCTTGGTGACTCTTGTGCCTGTATTTGTCTTTATCCAACGAGCCTATCTCCTATATATTCTTTCCTTTTCCCCCTCATGACACCCCCCTTGATCGCTTCGGAATACATCTCCTCAGATCTGGGCCATCTTATAGATACCAGCCCCCTACCCTAACATTGGGGGATCTCCCGTTATCCAGGAGATTGAATTACATTCGCCTATTCCCAGGGTGACTCTTGAACAGCAGCCTAGTATTTAAAAATAACAGAAGAAAAGGGGTGTTACAACCCTCGCTGTGGCGCTCGGCTACTTAGTGCTTGTAGTATTAAGCGCGTAAGATTTGTGAGGCGTTGCTGTAAACCTTGTGATAATACGAGGCGGGATGACCTTAGCCACTGGTATAGCGTTTAGCATGTTTGACTGAAGCAAATAGTAAATCCTCGCTAAATTTCTTAGACTCATTCGCAGCAACACGGCGTTTTGCGTTAGTTCGACAGATTTCCGATCTGAATACTATTTTCCTCCAGCTCGAGGCGGGAAGAGCGGTCACGCATACTCCATAGCGAAATTAGGACAAGATAGATCGAGCCAACATCCAACTCCATTGGTTTACTCCTTTTAGGGATGTCTGTGCAGAATGATACTACCAGCGCCACGGTACGGGAAACAGAAAACTTAATTTCGGATGCAAGAATATGGAGACGATAGCCTTCCGTCACAGTCAGCCTCAACGTTGGATCGAATTTGTATACCTTCGTTGGATGAGGAGACGAGCAAGGAAAGTTCACTAGATGGCTAGAGCGATAATTACTTTGCCGTGATAGGAATGAAGATAGTTGGCTGCTGTTGGGAGAGGTGTCATATCCTTGGGATAGGGGGTTGAAGAAAAAGGAAAGACCTTGAGTATGAAGACGTCGAGCACTTTCAACGGTTGTTTATTTTATTTTCGTAGTAAGCTACATTCAAGCTAGGAATCAGATTGCATCGCTTTTCTAACAGAGTATATCCAAGGTATGGCATAACTTGCTCTTCATTATAATTATATAGCATGGAACTGTGTCCATCTGCCTTGTAGTCTATCCCAATTCAAATGCTTTCAATGCTCCATTCATCTTTGTAAATCACACATTTTTTTAATTACCACTCTGTAGCCTCTTCATCCTTTCCTCCGCTGCACGCGCCCTCCGTTCTCTCTCCAGCCTCATCTTCATCTCAGGCGTCAGCCCCCTAGCCTCCTCTTCCCTACGCTCCTGTGGTGTCTTTGCAATCATAGATGCCATACTGGCGGTCTTATTCTTTGTCTTCGTATCTGAGACCTTTGGCCCCTCAACGCGAAGTCTCTCCTCCTCGGCTTTCCGTCTATCCGACTCCTTCTTGTCCGCTTCTTGCTTCTCTCGCTCGTCGCGGCGATCAGCTTCACACTTCGTCATGGCTGGGGGCACTTTGGCGCTGTCCCAGTCCCATTTGGCTTCGCTCAGCTCGGATCGTGCTACTCTAAAGGCATCGCGTGTAGGTCGGTCTCCAGCAAGCTCAAAGGCCGTCTTTCCTTCTGCATTCTTATGTAGTGGATTTGCTCCAGCCCGTGTGAGAATGCCCTGAACTAATGGCGCAGAGTTTTGCGAAGCCGCGTAGTGTAGGACACGTGGAGTGTGGTGGTATTGCTCGGGAGGGTAGAATTCAAAGTCTGGGCTAAGATCATTTTTTGTGAGATATGATAGCAGTGCTGGTAACTTGGAACGCCGTACAAAGGCCTGTAGTTGAGACGTGTGGAGAAGTGCAGTCTCTTCCTCCTCTGACAGAGCTGGCTTTACTGGCTTGGCCGACGCCTTGCTTTGCGCCGCTTTATCTGAGTCTTTCGGTTCGGCCTTGGTTGGGACAATCTCGCGTACTTTTAGTCGAGTCAACTCAATGAAAGATCGCATAAGCTCGTTCTGAGTGGCTCTCCTGGTGCTGAATGGGAATCCCCGTATTCTGGTATCGTTTGCCTGGAGAACTTGTCCTTCATAAGGGCCAAACAATGTTCTTCTGTTTGTCGTTCCTGTTGCTCTGATGAATAGTAGCTCTGAAGTGTCCAAAAGACCCTTCCAGTCGCGCAGCAGAGCACGAATATCCTCGACCAAAGCAACCTCGTTGTATCGACGCAGAGATGAACCGGCAGAGTGCGCTTTTCCCTTGGCATTGTCATTAGCCGACTGAGAACCACCCTGTTTCCGTCGAGTTGTATATCTGTGAAAGGTCTTGTGGGCGAGGACCGTGGCCTCTCTGTTCATAGTCGTGTTGCCTGCCTTTCCAGATCGCGGAGCCAGCGAGACGACCATAGCGGCAAAATGTCCACCTCCAATCATGCAGAGGAAAAAATGAGGCCCCTTGTACGCGACTGGCGGCAGCGATCCATCTTTGGCAGGCTTTGGCATTGCTATGGGCTCGAGTTGCTTCTTCCTGATGATATCAACCAAATCCGGCTGTCTCTGCTCTTCTTCCGAAAAGATGGCTCGGTATATGCCGAAATATGTGTTCTCTGGAAGCAAAGGCGAGCTGAACCATATCAGTGGCGGCTTACCTTTGCCCGGCCGGCCTGCAACTTCGTCGCCATCGCCGTCTTCGTTATTATTTCGCTTTTCTGTTAATCTTGCTTGTTTCTTGAGCAGCGCTGTCAGCGTAGACTCTTGGCGCCCTTCGTCTTCGTCTTCTTCCGTCTCTTCTGAGTCGGAGCCAGAGAGTGACTCATCCAGAGTCTCTACCAGCTTTTCGAATTCGGCTTCCGTCACGAGGCTCTGCCCTCGCAGCTTCTGCTTGAGGTTGTAGTGGTGCAAATCGGACTTGATATGGCTGCGCTGGTCGAGCACAGTAACAAAGGATAGGTTGCACAGAGAACAAGTTTGTGACCCAGTGACACCTTCAGGCGATGCTTCTGGGGTCTGTCTGGGAGGCGTCGTGGCTTCGGCGGCAGCGATGGCATCTGCGTCTGGCTTGAGAGTCAGGCCTCCAAGGCTCTCGGGCGGTAGATCGTAAACTAAGCAAGAGTCGCGGCGTTTAGCATATAGTTCAAAGAGAACGCAGTATCAGTGAAGCAGAAACGGGCGTTGCGCGACGCATCGCGAGCTGATAAATAGCTAAAGAAAGCAGTGATACGACTGGACTGGAGCTTACCATATAGCGGCCGTCGCAAGAGCTCGTCTGTCGGGTTTTGCGCCATTGTGTGGTGCCCTAGCCTTGGGGTTTGGCTTTGGATGTAAATCGAGATATTATTTCCAAATATCAAAGCTGATGGTAAAGAATGTGGTGATGTGCGATTAAGTATCGTCACGGACTCTGCGGATTGCAGCTCAGAAAGAGTTGGAAGAATTGCCCCTCCATGACAAACATGGCTGAGTCAACCGGCGACAGAAACCCCCACTATTGGAAAATGCGCCTTGCTTCTCCATATTATAGAGACGGCAGCCTATTTTGCTGTGGAGGACAAAAAGACAGAGGCCGCAAAATGAAAATACACACACAAATAGAATCACGAACACAAAAGTCAGTAGAAGCAGTAGAAGCAGTAGAAGCAGAAGACAATAGTAGTAGTAAAATAACAGTGTGCGTAATGGAGCTGTGTGCTTATGGTTGTAAGATTCCCTATTTTTTTGTTTCCCGCTTGCCTAGATCCAGGGTAACGGCAGCGTCCAAGGCAGTTCTGCAAACGCTTCTCTCGAGTTGTCAGTCACACATGCGAAATGAGAAATACGAAATGCGCCTATGCGATTTCTTGTTTGTCTCTTTGCCGCTTCTCATAGTATTTGATTTTTTTGATTGATTTTTTGGTTCTTTCCTATTTGAGCTTTGTCAAGCTAAAATAGGTAACAGGCATTAGTGGCAACAAGTTAAACCTCGTCCCTTAGGCGAATTGGACGAACAAGGAAATATCCGCCGGTTTGTGATGCTTTGGGCGGCTTTACCCTAATACAGTAGATGGCGGGTTGAAAATTTGAACATCAAATAGTTGCTAGGAGTTCCGGAGCACGTTGTCGTGTTGTCGAGATTCAAAATCGATAGACTTATATTATAGATTGACCATGGCTATTACTGCTTACATGGGCTGGGTTCCTGTATAAGTCTCCACAGCCTTTAGTACTATATAGGCAAACCGGCGCCAAATATATACCATGATGGATCCTCTAGAGCTCTAATGGCAGGTCCACGTGCGAAATAATGCTTCGGCTTTACACCGAATCTTTGCCTCTATCCCGACACGTTGGAGTACAGCTCTTAGTATGTAGATCGGCATCTGACACCCGAATTCTGCTCCACCTCGGCGGCACATGCACAAACAGATGCTCGGTATTGGCTCTTTACACGTAACCGCTGCCAAAGAGGGGAGCAGAAACAAAAGTTCATGGTTCGTTTCAGTCAGAAGTAGCTAGGATAGATACGAAAAAGGTAATGAAAACCCTGCTAGTAACACTGCCATTACCACGTTATGTTGCTTCACCGTTGAACGAAAATGGGAAGTGGGAGGACGAGCCATTGCCGCATGTATATATTTGTCTCGGAGCCGTCCGCGGCACAGAAAATGTCACCTTGTGTGCCGCCATTGGGATCATCGCGTCAATAAGCTGCTGCATGCACAACATGGCTGCCGAGCTTAGCCAAACAGAAAAGTCGCCCGTTGCGGTGCTAACGCAGGGCGGTAGCAACAGCGTCAAGGGTGGAGATGGCGGTGGCGATGCTGCTGCTGTTGTTGCCGTTGGTGGTGCTGATGAGAGGCTCAAGAAGCGCCAGTCGCTGTCTGATGTCTTTACCATTGTAAGTTTCCACCATTGCTCGATGACTCGTTCATCAGCTCCAAAGATAAATGGATCGCATTTTATAATTCAAAAGAAGGCTATCTAGTAGCAATAATGCTGATAGTGTCGTGGTCAATAGATCGCAGCCGGTGCTGCTCTCATCTCCGACGGGTATGTGTAAACACTTCGCGAGGATACTTCTCGTGCAGCTTCATGGTTCTGCCCTCGCTAATGACCCAAGTTATCAAAATAACCTCATGACAATGAGTAACGTTCTTTTTAAAAAAGAATATCCTGCTCAGTATACATCTGTCGTCAGTACTCGCGTATCTAATGCCCTCCTCGTAGGCGCGATTCTGGGACAGTGTAAGTTATCTATCCTATTATTTATATATTTGAGATGTAGAGCATCATGACTTACACGGGATTACCAACAAGTAACCGTCGGCCTCACGTGCGACTATCTTGGGCGAAAGACCGCAATCGTCATCACCACGCTGCTGATTGTTGTTGGAGGCATCTTGGCCACTGCTGCTCACGGAATTTCTATCAATGGAATGTTTTGGATGCTCACGGTTGCACGAGGCATTGTGGGATTCGGTGTTGGTAAGATATTCACCCTTTTTATTCAGACATTTGAGATGTAGAGTATCATGGCTTACACGGGGTTGCAAACACCAAGGCGGCGAGTATCCGGCTGCAAGTACGTCATCCTCCGAAGCTGCCAATGAAAGAGTACTAGATAAACGTGGCCCAATCTTCATCCTGGTTACAAACCTGCCTCTCAGCTTTGGAGGTCCCCTGGCCGTGTCCATCTTCCTGATTGTACTTTCAGCCGCTGGCGAGAATCACCTGTCTACAGTATGGCGAGTATGCTTCGGCATTGGCATCCTGCTTCCGCTGTCTGTCTTTTATTTCCGAATCAAGATGCTCACGTCCAAGCTATACCGCAAGAGTGCCATCCAACGGCGTGTGCCCTACGGTCTCGCCCTCCGCTACTACTGGAAGACGCTGATTGGCACTTGTGGTGCCTGGTTCCTGTACGACTTTGTCACATTCCCCAACGGAGTTTTCTCTGGCACCATCATCTCGTCCGTGGTGGACACAACTGGAGACACACTACGAAGCACAGCTGAGTGGCAGCTTTTGCTGGGATCCATTGCTCTGCCCGGCGTCTTTCTCGGTGCATGGTGCTGTGACCGATTGGGCAGGAAAAACGTCATGATGCTTGGCTTCTCCGGCTACCTCGTCTTTGGCCTCATCATCGGCTGTGCCTACGACAAAATCACCAAGATCATTCCCCTCTTTGTAATTTTCTACGGTCTAATGCAGAGCTCCGGCAACTTTGGGCCTGGTGACATGCTCGGCCTCATCTCGTCGGAGTCTTACGCTACAAGTGTAAGAGGAACATTTTACGGCCTCAGCGCGGCTTTGGGCAAGACCGGTGCTGCCGTGGGAACCCAGGCCTTTACTCCTATCCAGAACAACTTGGGCAAGCGGTGGACCTTCATCATCGCCGCCATCTGCGGCGTTGTGGGAGTCTTGGTGACCTACTTCTTTGTGCCCAATGTTACTGGCGAAGATCTTGCCGTGCAAGACGAAAAGTTCAAGGCCTATCTGCTTGAAAATGGGTGGGAGGGCGAGATGGGCGTGCATGATGAGAAAGTTTTAGCGGTTGTGGAGGAAGACGAGGAAGTGGCCTCCTCAGTCAACGTCGGCGAAAAAGGCGTCAGGGTATAGACTAGACAAGCCAAGGAAGAGGAGAGAGGTGGGGGATCCCGTACTACCTGTTTTTTGCTGGCTATCAGTAAGTGATTGCTGCATGCGCTGTCTCAGCTGCCGTCTGAGGCATAACTCATACCGTAATTTTCAAGGTTGAGTCGGCAATTTGCTTGTTGTTTGCCAACATCCCTGGGTAGTATGGATGGAGTAACAACACTAGGCCGAGTATGAGACGGTCAGTAATTCGTGCAACATAAAAATACTTAGTTAATATATCACAAAGATGTCGCTGTCCAGTTCTGATTGATTGCTCAGAGTGCAGCTGCTGCCATAATTTTGCCAAGACGGACACAACTAGTACACCTTCGGTCTTGTATAAAATCAGAATAAAAGGGAATAAAGACCTGACCCCTCAAATAGGTAGTACTGGCAGTGGCGGCGGCTGAATATATGCATCTTACCTCGGCTTTAATGCCGGGGATGCACTGTCCCGTCCGAGACATTGGGGGCTCCTCATAGAGAGGTTTGCTTACTTGCACGGAGCTCTATGAGGTTGCAAGCGTGCTTGCAGGCGTATGCTGTGCCGTGCTGATATAGAACTGCAGCTAGCCGCTAATTCTCGTATATATCGAGGGAAACTTGATTGTATGATTTGTACGTACGCACAGTGGTCGTGATTTCGCAAGTGGTGCAACTTATTAGATATCCTGAGGTCGCTTCGCCCGTGCCGCGTGTGCGTAGCAAAAGTGCCTGGCCTAAGAATATTGAGTCCGGAGTGGAGATGACAGCCACTACAGCTGCTGTACTCCATACCAAGGACGTTGCGGCTTCAGCTGGCCAAATGGGTGGTTGCATCGATAACAGCACAGGTAGTAATGGTATGTAATATCACCAGAAGCTGTCTAGATTGAATGACCTCATAGAATGCCTGTAGCCCCTCTCGCTTTCTCAGCTGCAGCGGCTGTACCATATGGGACGCCTTTATCCAGGGTATGGCTGAGGTTTCGTCGATATCGTCAATATCGTTGATGCTGTTGATAGCGTTGATAGCGTTGATATAAGATTTTTATGCATAAGCGCAGACACAGATGGACGCTTACAACTAAAATGATATAACCAGTATGTCAGCATCTCCGTCTAGAACTTAGTCTTATGCTTGGTCCGCACTGATGTGATCGATCAAGACCCGCATCCAAGGTCCCCACATCGAGGGCCGAGCCGTTTTTGGTGATGTTGGGGGTCAGTTGGTAGTGCTTGTGCAATCACATGTAGTACATGTAGTCTATACATACCTATTGCGGACCAAGCACTGCCTATATACACTAACGGATAGTATCAGATGCGGGTACTAAATAGTATTAATAGATGCTTCATAGAATAGCTTTCTAATGATGATGCAGATCGCTTAGATGTTGCTGACATCGCCTACTGTCTTTAGCGAGCTCATACGGCAGGCAAGGATCGGTGAATAGCACCTTATAGGGGCAAAAACATCCATTTTCTTTTTGCCGACCGATAGGGAGTGAGTGAGAGCGAGATACAGCAATAACGGCGGTGGGGTCGCCATCAGAGTCTCATCGTGCTGTGTTGTTGTGTTCGGTGTGGAGCGACACATATGCGAGAGGACAAGACAAGCCACGACTCCTGCTGAAAAGCACAGTCATTGCCCACACATCTCTCACCGTATCCTTGTTTTCCCTCTCAGCCCTCGTCTCTCGCTTTAGCTATACCCAAAAAGGAAAATTGTTGATGCCACACATACGTAGCAAAAGAGCTGAGATGGTGGCGTTTACCTACCAAAAGAGTCCCTGGAGGTCATACTCGTATGTGAGTGAGGTAAAAGTACAGACCGAGGTATCGTAACAAGGCCAAGGGAGGGATGGGAATGGGGGTGTGGCAAGGGAGAATTAATAAAAGATGTACGATGAAGTCTTTTTTTTGTTCGACCCTACCGTATGAGCAAGGGGTACGTCGTTGATAGGTAGGAAAGAGAGACACAAGGAGGGCAGATGTCTTGGTATTCATGCCCGATCGTATTTAATGCTGTGCATGTGCTCTCATTGCTCTTATAGAGAGTTGAGTTCTTGCCGTCGTTGAAAATTGAAAGTCCAGGTACGAGTCGTTACTGTGCTTGCCTTCTTGCCTTGAGATATATATGGTAACCAGCTGTCTTTAACACACTTTTCAATCTCCAAGGTATCAACCCCCCTTTCTTAGCAAGTAGAGAGAAAATCAACATGTCAGAAAAGATCACATACAGCCAGTTCGCCTGTATTGGCACTGGATTTTCTGGCATTGCCTTGGGGTGCACTATCAAGCGGTGGTATGGAATCACCGACATTCGCCTCTTCGACAAGCATAGCGATTTGGGAGGCACATGGCTTGCCAATCAGTATCCAGGTATTTCTATGCTCTCGGGCTATTCTATTTCAGCAGTTGAATGTGGATCGGCTTCATATATACTGACATCAATTCTTTGTTCCATCAAATTAGGATGTGCCTGCGATATTCCCAGCTTGCTCTACAGCTTCTCCTTTGCCCCCAATCCCAAGTGGACTAAAATCCTGCCATCTCACCACGAAGTGTGGCAATATCTCAACGATGTGGCGACAGAATATGGCCTCCGCGAGAAGATGAGCTTCAACTCCTGTGTAGAGAGATGCGAATGGATTGAGCAGTCTGGACACTGGCGCCTCACGGTCCGAAACACCATATCTGATGAGATTTCTGTGCACGAGTCTCAGTTTCTCTTCAGCGGCTCGGGCCTCTTGGTATATCCTCGCAAGCCAGATCTTCCCAACCTTGAAAGCTTCGACGGCCCCGTGTTCCACGCTGCCGAGTGGCGACACGATGTTGACCTGACAGACAAAAATGTCGCCCTCATCGGCAATGGCTGCTCAGCTTCACAGATTGTCCCCAGCATCAAAGATCAGGCCAAGCACGTGACGCAGTTTATACGCACTAAACACTGGATCATTCCTCCAGTACAAGTACCCAACGTGAAGCTATTCCAGTGGATGTTTATGAATATACCTGGGTTCCTCAAATTTACTCGCTTCCTCTTCTTCTTGATCTTGGAAAACGAGATAAGGGGCTTCTACATGACCAAGGCTGCTGCTGCGGTCCGTCGTTCCAACACAGCCGAAGCCATACGATACATAAAGAAAAAGGCTCCCGAAAAGTACTACGATAAGCTGATTCCCGACTTTGAGATGGGCTGCAAGAGGCGCATTTATGATCCGAATTATCTGACCAGCCTACACTCGGAGAATGTCACCCTTCGGGATGATGCTATCGAGGAAGTGACACCAAAGGGGATTCGCTCCAAGGACGGCCATACCGACGTTGACATCATTGTGTTCGCCAGTGGCTACGAAACAAACAGCTTTTGCACGAATATTGATATTGTCGGCCGGCAAGGTGTTACAGCAGAGGAGCACTGGAAATCTCTGGGTGGGCCAGGGGCGTACAACACTACATCTCTCAGCGGCTTCCCAAATATGTTTATGATACTCGGTGAGGCCCGGTTTTCTTTTTCTCTGTTTCTGTCGCATATACATTTTTTATCTAACCAGTATGTCATTCCCCATAGGACCAAACAGCGCTACAGGTCACACGTCGACACTCATGGCCGTGGAAAACTCCATAAACTACGCTCTCCGGCTGATCAAGCCCATCCTTCAAGGCAAAGCGATGGCTGTGGATGTCAACCCTGACGCGGAGAAACAGTACATTGACCAGATCCAGACCGACCTCCAAGAAACCGTCTGGCTTTCCGGCGGGTGTTACAACTGGTATAACAGGGCTCAGGATGGATCCAGGCATAATGGGATGTCATATCCCTACACGCAGCCCTATTTCTGGTACCGATGCCTGTTCCCGGTATACAAAGATTTCAAATACGATGTGAGCCTGGACCCCTTTGTTTGTGGGGGGGGGGGGGGGGGGGGCGGGGGGCCGGGGGGGGGGGGGGGGGGGGGGCGGGGGGGCGG